>NC_090945.1:76013087-76313087 GCF_040807025.1 Struthio camelus
ATTGAGAAGATGGAGCCAGGTTCTTTAGAGCAGTGTATAGCAGGAGGATGGGAGACAGTGGACATAAGTATAAAGAAACTTTCTCACTGTGAGGACAGTCTGGAACAGGTTGCCCAGAAAAGCTGCGCAATTTCCTTCCATGGAGGTTTTCAAGCCCCAGCAGGCCAAAGCACTGAGCAACCTGGTCTGATTTCAGTCTCCTGCTCAAAGAAGGATCAGCTATGGACTAGAGACTTCCTGAGGTCCCTGATTTATCGTAGTAACTATGTGCCCAGACCTCAGAATACAGTATGACCACCAAATTAGCCAGAGCCCAGAGTTGGCTTCGTGCTGACAGCAGGAAGACATATGACACCAGATCTGACATGCTAGGTTTGTAGAGGCAAGTTTCCTGTCAAATATTGTGGGTAAATTTGTTGTTGGTGGAGTGAGTTCATACCACATTGTGTTTTCTGTTGCACAAAAAGAGGCTTTCATGTAGCAGTAATAATAGGAACTGTAACACAGTACATCTGCTGTTGCCAAAATAGAGCCAAAGTTGCCCATCCTTTGCGTTTTGTACTTGGGTACAACTTGGACTACATCACATCTTAAATCCCCTTCTGAGTGGGAGTTCTACATTTTGGGATTTAGATCAGTGCAGCTTTCAAAACACCCATTGAGAGCTGAACAAAAGCAATTTATTCTTAATGTTACCGCAAAGTGTTTTGCTGTAGTCAGATAGGAATTACTATGCTTGAATCTTCTCCCCACCCCACCCCCTTACTTCTCTCCCAGACCGTATGTTCTGACTGTGAGGAGTGGTTATTTGGCTCCATTTTTTTGATACCCAAAGTTATTTGAAGAAAAAAAAAAAAAACTTCAAGGGAAGGACTGAGAGAACCTCTCGCTATAGTTTAGGATGTCTTCAGTAAGAGAAACATGGCCTTGAATATTTATCAAGTTAAGAAGGAATTTATCCACCAAACTGCAGTTGGGGTTCATGCCTTTTGGAGAGAAGATAGATGTCATCTCTATAGTCAGATCGTTTAATTTTGTTGGCATAACATCTACTAAATCACCCATTTGGCATGAAACACACGGAGGAACTGTTGGTGGGGTATTCTGACATAGCCCAAGGGAAGTGCTGAGCTGTGCAGCCGTGGACTGAGGTGCAGGTGGACATAATTTGTGACAGAGTGACAGGTACCTGCCTAATCTGAAAATACAGGTAAGTGCAGGTATGGGTATTCTTATTGCAATCCCTAGCTTCCCGTTTGTCTGTGAGCTACTTACTATCTTGGGGAGCATGCCCTTTTGTGGCTCTAGCTGCAGCTGTTTTGTTCCTGAGAAGCCTGCATCAGGGCAAGGATTTTGAATACCAGTCTCTTGAGCCTCTGATGATGCATGTGAACAGTATTCTCTTCTTGAGGTTGTGGTAGGGGGAGTGAAAAGTTTAAATAAGTCTCTATAAGGCAAAAGTAAGGCTCCACTCCAAGCCCCTGTCTCTTTTCCATTTTCTCATCCTTACACTCTTAGACATTGGAGCCAAATAAAACTTAAAGGATACCGATTTTGTAGCGCACTGGTTCTTCTGTTCAACCTCTCCCCATTAAGTGCCTTGGCAGTCTTGCATTTAGTTTGTGCTTAGCTCATCATTCTGCTTTGAAAATGAGGTATCTTGTTGGGAGTCATTCTTAATGCATCTTAGGCTTATCTATATTTGGCACCGAGACAAAAAATAGGGGTTTTATAGATTCACACCTTTGTTTATATGTAGTAATATCCTTGCACAGCCAATTCATACATAAGCCATGGTTCTTGATGCTGCTACCAAAATTCAATAGCTGCTGCCTTTGGCTGAGAACAGTTTTCATATGAACATATAAGTTGTTTTTTTCTTCTTCTCAAATATGCTTTCTGCTGTTGGTGCACGTGCACCAATGTTGCACATGACTTGGAGAGGTAAGAAGATAAATCTTTAGAAGATGCATTCTAACCACATAGTTTTTTCTCTATAAAAAGTAAAGGTAATGTGAGTATACAAGACTTAGCTCTTGAATCAGACCTAGAAATATATATATATTTTTTTCCTATGTCTAAAGTACCAATCCTGAGGCTTGCTGTGATGGTGCTATCAATTGCTCCTGCAACAATATGGAGGAGAAAAAAACTTTTTGACCGCCTTCCCCCCACCTGATGCTTTTTAAAATTAGGTGTCTCTTTTTTTCCTGGAGTAGTCTTGAATTTGTTTATATGGTAACGAAAAAATCAGCTTGTTCTTCCAGGATTCTCTCATGTTTCACAGCCTGTAAGGCCAAAAAGTTTACTAGCTCCTCTGGTGTGATCTGTTCATTACTCCAGATTAAGTTCCCTCAGCACCCTGGAAGCTCATTTTAACTGAATCGTTTCTTTCATTCACTCTGTGTGCTGTAAGCAAGAACTCAGAGCAGTAGGTCTTAGCTTGTATTTAACCAGAAGCTTGTATTTAACTGAAGAAAAGCCTGTGTGCTTGAAAGTCTGGTTTTATTGTTTATTTATGTTGTTCACCTCTAGCTAGATTGGTTGGTCTCATTAATCTATATATTTATTCTTTGAGTCTTGCCTCCATTACAGCCTTAGATTATTACCTCTAAACTGAAGGCTTATTGGCTCCTGGTGCTGTTAAGTAGTAGTAACTCCAGAGTTATCAGAAGCTTAGGGAATTGAGTGGGAGGGACATGTCCAGGTGATGCAACAGGCAGGTGCCATGTGCTTCAGAGAAATGGGAAAATCAACATCCTTCCTGTCTGGTGCAAGAGAAATGTTTGCAGAACTTCTGAGACACTTTAATGAAACTAAAGAAAATCATTTCTCATTACAAGGAAATAAAGCTTATTCATTACAGCCTGTAGTGTCAAACTACCACCTTTTTTGCAGACTGCAGGACCGAAACTTCAAATGAAACACAGCAATGTTTCATTACTTTCCTCTTTCTTTAGCGCATAGTGGAAAATAAGTATGCGATTTGAGGCCCTCTTTGAAAGGTCACTAAGACATAAAAATTAACCCAGTCCCTAGTGTACTGTGCTGTCTACAAACAGAACAAAAACACCCTCACTTTCCCTCACAAAATTGACTGTATAAACATAGGAGGTAACGACTGTAATTTTCTATTTGTCTGACTGCAACAAAACAGTAAGGTTGTGCTTGTAGCAGACATTCGATAGTCTCTACCCACCAACTGCCAGCCTTAGTAGCCCATACATGGTACAGTCCCTTAAAGGTCATTCTGCAACACACTGTGGTAAATGCTGTGGGAAGAGGAGGATGAAGGCACTGTCTTAGCTATTGACCTTCCCTGTCTGTGTAAGAGCCGGCCTGCTCTCTGCCACACTTCCTTGTGCTGCTCTTGGGGTGTACAGAATACTCCTAAAGGTTCTTCATAAATGTCCCTCTTCTGCTTCACAAGACAAAGCAAAGATGCCTCTATGAAAGTTTAAAATAGAAAAAGTGATGAAAGCCAGAACCACAGGCTCAAGTTCCATAATGGTTTTGATATTTTCTTCAGAATGAGAGAATGTTTGTTACTGTCACAAAACATTTACAGAAAAGAAGGGGAGGGAAGGTGGAGGGCTGAAGAGAGAGATGTTTTTGCATTTCCAATTTTGACTGTTCTGGTTTGTTTTACATGTGTAGTTATTTTATCACACTCATGCATCCTGAATTACTTCTCTGAGCCGTTCAGCTCTGAAATATAAAAGCAAGTGTGAACGAATGAGAACAAGCAGAGAATATTGCTGTACAGACTGTCCACAGGCTGTGCATGCCCTACGGGGATGCTAAGATAACACTTAAACTGTGAGCTCTGCAAAAAGGAAATTTGGCTAAGAGAGTGTAGCTTGAATGCTGTGGAGAAAACAGTAAATCTGTGCAATATGTAACGGTGAAAAGGGTCCCATATTCTGTCTTAAATCACAAGTAAGACTGCATTAGCTCACAGCTACCGATAAAATTCTGGGTCTGCCCAAAATAACAGTGCAGCAGGCATTTCGACGCCTGATTTGGAGCCCAGCGTTGTGAGGCCACCCAGCTCTTGTGAACTTTCATAGTTTCACCAGTTTGGACTATGAGTGCAAAGAAGCTGAAGGAAAGGGAACATAAGCTGAAAAGTAACTTTTAAAAAGTATTAAATATTTATTGTATTATATATTCTTATATGTATATCGCAAGTAAAGAGGAACCCTATCACTGCTGTTTGTTACACCGCTGCTACCACAGTCTCCTATCCTTGTGTGTGTTTTATTACAGCTTTTGCCTCTTGTAAACGTAAATTAAAAGCAGTTAGGGATGGGGTGTTATCTGTAAGTACGTGCATAGACATTCAACGCACAGGAAGGCTATTCTGCTGAGTCGGGGTCTTTGCTGCTGCCAGTTACTGCAGTGCTACTGTTGCTACTTAATTGGAGAGGAGAGGCAGGTATGGGCCACAAATGGTTGCAGAGCAGTTTTCCTTTTTTCAACACCTTAATTACTTGGATTTCATGAACAGAGGCTTCAAGAGCAATTGGAAATATTTTTGTCTTAAAACTGTCTGATCCAGTCCACTTTTAAAGTCTTTCCTTTGCTTTCAAAAGTTTCTTTCATAAGAATCAAAAGATGTGATACCTGTGCTTTGTATCACCCTTTTTAAGGTTTAATGGCATTGTAGTACAGTCATGTCATATACTCTGTAGCGTTCCTCTGCCTGCCTTTTCACAGTACACTGAAGAACGTTCGTATTTTATTTGAGAAGTAAAAGGATAATCCAGAGCCCACAAATGCATCCACAGGTCTCTAAAATTTTCAAAGCTGGATAAGGCTGAGTCTCATCAGAAGTAATTCCTTCGGATGTGAAGGCAGGTTGAGTGCTTCTGAGCTAACAAGAACAAACTTCAGAACGTTCAAGGATTTGCATCTTCACAAATTAGCTTTGTAGTGCACAAAGCCAGGCTGAAATCCTTGACTCCGCTTCCCTGGGGTATGGATTGCTCTCCAAGGGTAATGTGTTTAAATCAACAAGGAGTTATTCCCTAGCTAGGGGACAGCCTTCAAAATTAGGAACAGAAAAACAACAATCCCAATGCTGAACTACCACTAGAATATATTTTTTGAAATAACATCAGTAGCTCTATCACTTGCACAGTGCTTTTAATCTTTGACGTGCTTAACAAAGTATTAACAGCTAAATGACTACATCAGAAGATTGATTCTGATCTGCAGTAGGGCTTTTTGATTCTACCCAGGTGGATAGAAACCTTAAAGTGGAAATAATTGATATCACAAGTACTTTTTACAGTATTTTGTCATGGCAACTTGCTGGAATATAGAAGAACCTTAGTATGAGGGAGTAATACATGCATTAGGTTCCCACTTACCCCAAATCAGCTTTCAGATACACTGGAATAGTTTGAAAGATGAAGAACAAAAATTCAACAAGTATATCTTAAGGTGTGGATTTTTTTTTTCTTGGCTAGTCTCTCTTTCGTTTCCCCTGTACTCTGCCTGCCTGTTCATCTGCCCCATCTGGCATCTACTTTCTGTGCTGTTTGCCCTTCCAGTCCCCTCTCAGTAGATGTCTCCTTCTGTCTGACCTGTCAAAGTTTTTGTTCCTGCAGTCTGTGCAAAGACCAGCCCTCACCATATTCCGCTCTGAGATAAAGCAGATGTTAAAATGGGTTGAAAATTAAGGAAAGTAAGAGGTTTTTTTTGTCCTAATCCAAATAATTGTTTATTGGGTAGTAGATGTGCTAGAGAACAGTTATCCGTATTCAGCAGCAAAAAATTAGCAAAACTGTTGGAACACTGGCTCAATCAGTACTAGCTATTATGGTTTTGGCTGAGGGAAATAAAGCAATTGGAGATGCTTTCATTATTTTTTCCAAGAAATCACTAGCATATTTTCTAGGTCAGGTTAGTGATGACAGAGCCAGCAGTGAAGCACTGCTATGTAGTGTGTTAAAAACAAATCAAATAGCACATGATGGCAATGTGCTTATTATGTGCTACTTTTAGCAGTTTAATTCTCAGAATTTTTCCAGTCTCACTGTGTCTATCTTCATTAAATAGCTGAGAACATGACTACCTACTATGTACTCTTTTATGGTGTATTGTAGAGAATTGCTCAGAGTCAAAACTAACCTTTTATTTACACTCCCCTAAATAAGCTCATTTTATTCCTTTTATTTATGGTTTTCTTTTCTCATGGCTTGTAGTTATTAATTCACTAGTGTTGTATAGCATCAATGTAATGTGTTAAAGATGCACTCAGACAGAGGGCTCTGCAGTTTTTCAGTAAAGGAGCATGTGTTTACTTTCCGGAAGGATAAAATTGAAGCCTCTTCTGAGCTCTCTTGACTCTGTCTTTCAACATATTCTTTCTACAGCGTAATTTGCAACTTCCAAAGAAGCACAACATTGGTGTGAGTCAATGGCAGGCAAGTACAGGGCTTGCTTAGCGTTGGCTTGTCACACAAATATTTAGGGCACGTGTTTCTGCATGTTCTGTGAAACTGAAATAATACAGCGTTTATAAATCCCAAATATACTCTTCTATTCAGTGAAGAGTTCAAGCCTTTTGAATTAAAGGCTGAGAGGATAGAGCATGTTCTAGAGGAGTCCTTCAAATGTGTTTTTAGTCAATAGCAAATATGTATTTTCTTTCTTTTATTTTTTTTTCTTCTGCAGTGTTGGAGGCCAAAAGTAAAATTGGGTTAAAAGGGGAATTAAAGAAATAGATCCAATGGTAGTGGCTAGCTTAGGAATTGAGATGCTATTTCTGAGGAGGTTTTTAAGCTGCTTATGACTAGAAGCAGGAAGGAATAGAGAAAGGAGCACTCCCGTTCTGTTGCTTAAACACTTGATAGTAGTTGGTGCAGGAAAACAAGGTGCCAGAGGAGTGAGAGAGGTAGGAGCTTACATGGGATCCAAACCTTTAAAAAGCTGATGCTATTACATCTATCCTTGTTTTAAGACTGCACTTTATATACCCACATGGATACGGCCTTGTTCCTGGTTTTAGTTGGTTTCCAAAGAATAAGATACGAAGCGGCCCGGTTGTGCTAGCTCTCCTCTTGCTGACAATTCTTATTTCTGCTCTTTTGTAATTAGAGGCTGTTGTGGTTCCTCCTGAATTCAGTAAGTCTTTGCTAACAAAAGATTATTCACATTGCAAATGAAAATATCATTGTAAATTAAAAAAATCAACAAAACTCCTATCCTCCCTCAAAACAGGAGTCCAGTAATTGTATATTTCTTTCAGATGACCTGTTTTTTTTTTTTTTAAGGGGAAGGAGGGAAACATGGGCTGGCTGTGAATTCTGTGAATTAGAGTTAGTCTTAAGGATGTAGATGAGTGAAATTTAAATAAGAAAGAGGTTCGTTTCAGATCTCAGTGAGCTCTCCTTAGAGGAGATGCTATTGAAACAGGAACATAATTATAGGTTAAGCATTCTGGAATAACATTTGTAAATTTTTTTTTTTTTTTGTTCAACAAGTATAATGTGAGAATTGTGAAGAGGAGTTAAAATAAATGCCTTCTGAAAACCTGAAGTGAGCTTTTTCCTTCCTAGATATTATTCGTTAATAACAGCATACCTACCATGTAGGAGAGCGATATTCACTGATGCTACTAATGCAGACGTAAATGCTACGTATTTGTGTTAAAGTCATGTTCACCAAGGCAGAGGTCTGTGTTTTGTAATCTATTGTCTGAACCTGTCATTAAAAAAAAAAAAATACATCAGACTGAGCAAAAAGCAAAAGGAAAATTGTTCATCCAACTATTTTTTGTGGAGAGAAATTCTCTGACAGTGAGACCACGTGGCTGCACTTCATTGGCAATCATGGTGTCAGAATGGCTCCTTCATACTTAGGGATTGAAATAATGTGCCATCTGATACCATAAACTAATCAAACATGAGAAAGATCCCATTTTACCTCAGTGGGCTACTGAATTGCTGTTCCTAAAGAATATGTAAAATTAAGTTGTGCCCAGTTCTTAAATCTTTGTACCCGTCCTTTCAAAAGACAGCTTGCAGCTAAACTCCTTTTACTTTTTGCTGTCACAAAGCAGGATTTAAGTGTTGTGGGCCAGCATGAAGACTGGCATACTGCAGTATCAGCTCAGATTCAGAATGGGCTTGAATAAGCTTTCAAAGTTTGGATGCTTATCAGAAGCTTTCTCCTATTGTCTTAAAAGCTAGGTTTTATATCTTAAGAGAAAAGATACTCTCAGTTCTTCAGAGCTAGCTGCAGTTTTACGTGGTAGTAGAAATATCTCCTTTTCTCCTACTTTGGGTAACTTGGTCCCAGGCAGAACTGTGTGTGTCTGTATGTACAAATGTGTGAATTGAGAATGGGAGGAACCAGCACCAAATGTTTCACATTTTGAGCTGGGCTTGTTTGTACAGCTGAACAAAGGCTCCGGAAGGGGTGTTGAGCAAAGAAGTGGTGGATTACTGGTTTGCTTAGTTGTAACGGCTTTCTCATCACCATCTGAAAGGCCCAAGGAGGGTGGTGGGAGTAAGCTTGCACTGTGTGAGAGTAGTCATACATCTGCTTTGGGAGAAAAATAAGTCATTTCAGGTATTGTCATTCTGGCACTATCTCTAAGCATTCAATTGATCGAAAAAGAGAGCTTTTCCTAGACAAGTCATTTTATTATTGCCGTGACTTTTTGTGTCTGGATCCAGGCCGAGGCATGTGGCAGATGTAATTGCTTGGCATCGCAGCTAGCAGGGAGCTCCCGTTTTCGCTCTGCCCCTGTTTTTTGTCGCATGGTCCAGATTCACATTCATCTACTGGATGTAAAACTCTGCCTCCCTGTATTCACAGTAACAAAAGCTATGGTTAGTCACTTGCTGGTCATGTTTTCCAAATCCAGACTGACTTACTACATGTGTTACTCATGTCTATGGGAAGCTGTGCAGTATGTTGTTTTTTGTGCAGTAGGCTATCAAAGCGCCACTGATGGTGAAGTTACTATTTGATCAGCTCTTTTAAATGAACAGGTTGCATTCAGCCTCCCAGAAAATTCTAATCGTGCATTCGATTTCAAGAGTTTGCCCAAAGTACTTCAGTAACATCAAAGAACAATTGCATTGTTTTTTGCCTTTTATTTAGTAACTTGTAATGATCATTTGCAGATGGAGCTAACAAGATTATTTGTTACATCTTTACTTAATCTATTAAGCTTTCTTAAACTATGATCTATTTAAGAATACTTGAATGTTGCAGTACTTGAAGATAGAGAAATAGATAAATACATTAGATACTTTTTTTCTCCTAAATTTATTCATTATTCATAAGTAATTCATGGAATAGCTCAAAAAAACAAATTGCAGCCTGTGGGTACTTGTAAATTATTGAATTCAACTACCAGATATTTGTGGCATGTCATTAAAACAAACTCCTAAGTGACCATGACTGGAACTGCAGAAACCAAAGTTGTAAAAATACTAAAGAACAAACAGTGGACTTCTGGCATCATTTCTGTTTTGTTTTGTTCTTTTTTTTAAATAAACTTACGCCATTCTCTGTGGAGATTGACTGTTTTGTCAAAGAGCTGGTTTGATCCTGCAGGAATGCTGTATCTGCTGAATCTGTTTTGTGGAAAATACTTGAAAATGTGCTTAGTTATTTTTAATGTAAAGGCAGTAAAAGCAAAACAAGGATACAAGAGTCACTTCTGTGCTTCAGGTCTATATTCAGACCAGTAAAATCCACTAAATTCATACTATTTTATCTCTTTTATTATAGGCATTACAGGAAGCTCTTAAAGTGTATTGCCTATCTTGGTTAAGGTTTTCTGGTCGGATTTTTTTGTTGTTGATTTTCATGTGAATTTATCTTATATGGGATTTCAGTCTCTTTTATCCTACTCTACAGACAGCACCATATCAAACTATTTCCATGTGCTGGCATTTCCCACTGCTACTTTCTCTGCAAAAAAAATTGGCTACAATTGGAATGGTTTGTCAGCCAGCTCAAGTACGTGGCAAGAGCAGCACCTCGGAGGGCTTACCTTTCACCAGCGGTGCTCAGATTTAAGCCTTTTCTGACAACAGAGTAGTACAAAGTCTTGAATTTAATTTCATCGTGACTTTAAGGAAGTCAAATAGCTTTACTTTTACAGTGAAACTACCATCCTGGGAGAACGAATAAAACACCTCTATCTTACCTTTGTTATTGGACTGATGCCTTTGGATGCTGGAAAGAAACTTCTTACCTGCAGCCACTTGTTCTGCCTGAGTCGGTGATAACTGGTGGACAGCCTGTTGATAAAGGCGTTGGTCTTACACATTTCTGATGACTGAATACAGTAAGGAACAACTAGGAACGACTTTCAGTTCGGGTGAAGTACGTTCTGTATGAACTAAATGCATTTTTGTAGAATTCATGACTCCTTTGTATAGCTGTCACTGTGTCTCCTTCAGAAATGCAGCATAGCAGGACCTGCTATGCCAGAGTTGGTGGTGTTGGGAAAAGAAGGAAGGAACTAGAGAGTGGAAGTTTGTGGACCACTTCCTCTTATTCTATTTGAAGAGTGTTTGGTTTTGTTTTTATTTTTGTTTTAAATTCTTCACAGCAATAGGTGTTTTGTGTGTGCTTTTTTGTTTTTTTTTTTCTTCCTGCTCCCTCTCTCTCTCCCGGGAGCCAGTGGCATCATATAGGCTAGGGTAGTCATATTCTTGAGGACTGAGCAGACTCTCCTAGCAGGCATAAGGTGATCTGGGCAGACTACTTACAGGTTATAACAAGCAAACTAGCTACCACACTCGAAGAGAGCTGGTGAAAACACAGGTTCCCAGTCCTGTAGTGTGCTTCCCTAGCAAAGAAGTACTCCCTAGGATAACTAATTCTCACTGCTTTGATAATGTTTAATATTAACAGAGCATCAAGCTTGAATCATCTGTCATGTTCACAAATGTTATAGAGTAGATTGACTTTAGCAGAACTGTTTCTGACTTTATATCTCCATGAAAGAGGGCAGAATCAAGCCTTCAGGGAGGAGAGTGGAAGTTCTTTTCCCAGGCTGAGAGGTTATCTGTTTGCTTCATACATTGTACAGACAATAAAAACAAGCCCTCTTTCTTTTAATAATGCATATTGCTTTTACTATAATACAGCATCTATTCAAATGTTATACTCTTATTTATTAATTTCACTTTTGCAAAATCATGTTGACAAACACTCTTTGGACATTATTTTCTTAGTAAGCTGAGTGAAATATAATTGTTTTCTTATCATCGTTATCCGTTATGGTAAAAGGCAGGTGGGTGTATTCTGTATCTCTACTCATAAACTTTAAAGAAACATTTGCTTAACTGATTTTATTTCCTCAGACTTATTTCAACTCTTATCCTTTGTTCTAAGCACTGGGTAAGTAGTAAGTGTAGCAAAGTTCAAGTAATTAAATGCGTAAGAACAGTCTGAAATGCATACGTTCAACGTCAATAATGTTTGCCATTAGAACTAACATTCTCCCGAACTCTGCTGCTCCCATTCCTCTGCCCTAAGCCCAAATCTTTTTGTCTGTCTCTTAATATCTATTCAAAATCTGTTTCGGGAGAGGGACCTTGGGGATTAGCCAGAAGAATAACAAATAAGAGTTATGGGAAGAACATCTCTCTTTATCCTCAAGAGCTGCATACCAACTTGCATGGAAGTCCTATTCTCAGTCTAGATTCAGGAACATTGTTATCCAAAGAAGGGGATAACAACCTTAGAAGGCTGTTCTGCTTGAACTCTCTCTGCAGGAAATGTGCTGGATTTCCATGCTTAGCATTTCATCTCAGATCTTTTTTCCTTCAAAATTCCTGTTGGGCTGAGCAGGCTCTAGAATCGGCAGAGACGGATTCTGACCCCTTGGGTGCAATTCCTTGGAACGGGCATGTTTATTGCCACTTTCAGATGACTTCTTTCCACAGTATGAATGTCCCAAGCTCCCCAGGTTTTCCACTTTCTCGTGCACACTCTCCTAAATATTCCACACTAGAGAAGCTAGTGCCAAGCTAAATAGCTTGGCACTCTAGGAGCAGTTAAAATATTTTGAAAACCCACTGCAAAGCAGCTCAAGAGAGATACAGATAGGCAAAACCTACAAAGGCTGTATATAAAATGCTACCTTGATTTCCTTGCTTCTCTAACAATCCTTTGGCAGTAAGGCCAGTGTTCCCTTAGAATATCTAAGACTTGGCTGCAGCCTTCCGCTTCCTCCTTTCTGTGTAGTTATACCCGCTTGTCCTGAAAGACATGTTGAAGAGTATAATCACTTAATAGAGGACCTGAGCGATTCTTCAGCTCCTGCCTCTTCTCAGTCAGTCTTCCCAGTTCTGTATGCCAGTTCTGCTACATGGCATTTCTGCAACAGCAGCTGCAACAAAATGGTAGGCTGCTTCTTATTGCAGAAATTACCACAGGTAAGAAAATATTTTCCTGAAACTCCAGCTATTTATTTGAGATGGTTGTAACTGATCAGCTTATCTGTGCGTAAGTTTACCTCCAATATAGAACAACAGCAACAAAACATTCCTTATCTCCCATATACAGGGCATTGCAGTGGTACAGTCCATTCAGACAGCTTCTGAAGGTGTGAAAAATCAAAGTGATCTGACAGACAGCTTCCCCCAAATATTGATGGGGCAGTTAAGATGTTACCACCCCTGATTCTCTATAACACTTTGGGAATCAAGGGAGGGCAAGGCCTAGAAGCGGGAATGACTTTTATGTGGCTAGGTTCTAGAATACTGGCTCTGTATGACATAAACATGGTGTTATCTGGCAGATCCTATGAAAACATATAAGCCTTTTCATTTTAGTGGTAGCCAGCAAATTCCCAGTAAGGCAGACTGAAATGATGCATATGTTAATAGAAATAGTTTTTAGCTTGCTGATGAAGTTACAAAACTGCCAGAGTAGACCCTACACAAATGAGCAGACTAAGACCTACTTCTCATGAAAGTAGGGAAGTAGTTGTCATTTCCCCCTCCCCCCTACTGAAGATGAAAGAACTGGAGATGATCATCTTAGGGAGCAGCATGTAGTCTAAGACACCTGAAGGTGAGAAACAAATGAAAGAGGGGAAAAAAACCTTAGTTACTTGTTCAGTGCTTAGTGTATTGCTTTTCCTTATCCATGATAGGGAAGGATATGTGTATGTATGGGCAGGAGCATGTGATTAGATTAGACTTCTAAGAATAGTGTCCTCATTTTCAGTCAGAAAATGGATATGTATTTGTGTGTGTATGTATAGAGTTATGCTCTCATCTTTGTTAAAAATCAGTTGTTATCCAAGGTTTAACTGCTTTGGAATGACAGTTCTGACATCTCTTGGCGCACAATGTTAGCTATGAGAGAGGAATGACACAGCCTTGGAAGCAGCTTACAAAGATAACCTCAAACTCTGTCAGAGCCTGGCAAAGCCATCCTAGCAGCTGGCTGGCAAAGTCAATCTGTAACTCTAAGGTGTAGGCAGCGGAAGTGCAAAGGTGAGAGCCCCGAGAGAAGCAGAACAGCAAAAGCAGAATATGTGACTACCAGATAGTAAATGAAAAATATAGTGATCATGAGGTGGAGAGAAAGGCCCAGTCCTGTGCACCCTGAAATGATTAGGAGTTTTGCCAGTGATATCCTGAGAGTCTGTTGAATGAAATCTTCTAAAGGGAAAGGAAAATAAAAAGAAATAAAAAGGAAAGATGAATGAAAGAAAAGGAAAATAGAGGAAGAATTCATAAAGTGAAAATCACAAAGTATTAAAGAGAAAGATAAACATAAGGGAGTGGGAGGAAGGGGAAAAAAGGCAAAATTCAAACTTTACAAGTAGCACTAGTATCTAGGCTTTCTTTAATTATCCACATTTTGTGAACAGTTAGCATATCGTGCATCTTCTTAAATATCTAGTAGAGTGGAACTTGTGCAACTAAATGCACTGAAATATAGCTGTCAGGAAAGAAAGAAGGAAAGAATTGTTTTTTATATGTAAGATTTGAATAGATGTGGAGATGCTATTCTAGAAGATAGTTTGAGCATATGGAGGCAAAGAGAAGCCAAATGACCTATTGGAGGTCATCTTGCAGGCAGCTGGACACAGCTGAAAAGCCAGGAGTTACCTTGCACATTGAATGAATTCACAAAACTGACTGAGAGCTAGCATGCTTTAATACAGCTTTGTGTTTTCTTTCTCTTCAAATAAATTCCAAACACAAGAACATCAGTTGAACAAGCTTCTGACGGGAAGAAAAGTAAAGAATGAAATATGTGTTCCCATACTGCCTAAAGTCTCAGAATACAATATGGCGTAGTCCTCCTTAGTATATTCCTCCTATCCCAAGTACAGCCCTTATAATTGGGGGAAATCATTCCTCGATCTGAAGCAGGGCTAGAGGCTTCTGTCTAAGGTTTTTGTCTAACGTGGCCGCAATACCCTGTGGATTCCTGTAAAAGAACAGAAAGGCAAATAACTCAGATAAATTTCTCCTTATGCTGTTTCCTTGCAATGTCTTCTTTCTATAGTTAATATTTTTAAATTATTAGTTAATTAGTTAATATCATTAGTTAATTTCTAAAGACAAAAATAAGGTAAACACCAGTAAACCGGTATATATAAATTCTTTTAACTGTAGCAAATGATATCAAGTTTAAACAGGATTTGTGCCTTCAGGTTAAAGTATTAGGAATTTATATGAATTACTTTTTCTAAAAGCCACTTGATAGAGCTTGCTTCCGAATGCTATTTCGTTGAGCTGAATGCTAGCCTTTTTATTTTTTACTCGTTAGCTCTTGGATCTTGGGGTAGTCCTCATAGTGCAGTTTTAGCTTTGTGCATTCTAAGGAAGAAGACATTTGAATCTCTCTTTTACGGTCATGGAATACTTTGAATCAGTATACCATTCGTGTGGAAAACCCTTTTGAGGTATGAAGCAAAATCAATGATTTATTATAACACAAAGTCTTTTTCCAGTAAAGTCTGTTGACCCTAGTTAAAGAAAGCCTCTGGAAAACCTGTATCTTTAGCAATGAAATTAGCCAAATAAGAGTAGACTGAATATTTGCTCCCCTATCCCTTCACTGCTGTTGCGCAAAACCAATGACTTTATTTCTTTTTATTGCAAGACATAGCAGAAGGAGAATACATGTCATAAAAGCAATGTGAAGTCATGTCATCATGTAATAAACAACGCAATGGGAAGTATAGCATCAATAGTTTGTGTAAAAGTTGCTTAAAGTGAAGCATTCTGAGATTATGCTGTTGGGTCTATAATAACAGTGATAGTCCTACCAGTAATTACAATTGTACATTAGTCTGCTTATTTAAAAATCAGGTCCTTAGATGACATGTAGATGCAGTTCTAATGAGGATAGCAATGCTGGTGCAGCAAGTGAGAAGTGGTATGTAATGACAAAACAGTAGTAGCCGTAGGATACTATGAATGACGATGTTGCTCTGTTCCAGAGACTCATATTAGAAATGTTGCTGTTTGATGAGAAGGATTGAGCTTGGTTTGAGATGTTCTTTTAGCAGTGTAGAGATAAACGTAGAGTGATGTCACAGAGTATCTGGGACTTTTGAAGCATTCTGAGGAGCCGTTGCACAACCTTATAGGGGCATCATGTAAGGAAGTCATTTGAGACAAACATTGTTATTCAAGCAAATGATTTTTCATTTGTTTCCAGTGGTCCTGTACCAGTAGTCAGGTTCATCTCAGAACTGATGGTTCCATTATTAGCAGCTCAAGACTAGAACTGGTAGCTCATGAAAGCAAATCTCTTGGCAGACAGTTCCTGTCTCCCTTCCAAATGATATTAAATTGATCACCAATATAATCACTTTTAGATTGAAATGTACAATCCACTTGACCTTTCATATTAATAAATGAAAAGGAGACATGAGAAAGAAATTCAATGTCTCCATCTCCTCATACCTAAGAGGACGTAAACGATCAAGTCGAGTGTAAACTAAATTTTGAAAATATTGGTTAAAGCAACCACCTGACTCAAACGGAAACTCCATTTCCTCCATTTCAGATGGTAAATTCCAGATCTATGTGTATAACCACCGACTCAGAGATTGTTTTAGATTTTTTGGGCAGAAGGCTTTTTGAGTCCATGGGTCTAATTTTTGAAGTATATTCACGTAAGTAAATGAAGCTAGATTTTTGTAGGGCTGCTTCTGGTGCAGTGTGCAAAGATGCTTCCATGTAAGTGACAACACAGTCTTATCCATTTAATGCATTTATATGTGAACTCTCTTTACCAGTTTTCCTGATCAAAGCAACCATTAAAAATACGTTCTGCCACAGTTAGCTGAAAGCTGTTACTTTGTGTCAGCAGCATAAAAGGCCATCCCTCTGTCTGTGTATGTCATCTGCCAAGTGCCACAATGAGGTGTATAACCCCGAGCGGTTCCCGTATAAATGTGTGCATTAGATTCTGATTCCCTTCCTCATGCTGGACAACGATTTACCCTACTGGTATTCCTCTCCTAACCTGTGATACCATTTCTGTCCGTCTGTCGCTAGTACAGATTTTAGTACAGGTGCCAGAGCTATCTTTAAAACGAGTGATCTTGGCTGCATGTAGATTCTGGCTCTTATATTAGAACTCAGCCTTAGGAGTTTTGCATTAAAACTCCCAGTTTTGCAAAGGTGTGTGGTGATGGCCTCTTCTGACAGGGTTATTAACTGCAAATGTGTGACTAGGTTTTCAAAAGCTTTGACATCATTCTTTCTTTGGAGTTCTGGGTGCTGATGTTATAGCGGATGGCCTGTTTATTCATGATAACATGTCATTTTGTTGAGACTTCAGATGCAATAGATCTCAAGGACTGTTTGAAGTATGGCTATGATGGATTCAGTTACACTTTTGGCCACCTGGGGCTTCACTGGAATTATTTTGGATTTACGTAACAGTAATTGAAACCAGAATTTGTCCCCATGGCAATTAAACATTTTGGAGTCTGGATTGCTGATGACTAGTAAACTAACACTTTTGAGAAATAGCTCACACAAATATATATTAATTGTATTTTAGAGTTCAATAACAGGATCAGTTTTAGCCTGTAGGGAAATATCTATGACATAACACCACTTTCACAATTAATGTTCTGTAAATGAAGAGGGTTTTGAGTTTTGTTTTTCAAAATAGAAGAATGATAAGTCATTATCTGAAAAAGATGAGACAGTTTGGCAATCTTGAACTACCAGAAAGACCTAAAATGTAAGGTGTGAACACATAAACCACAACACTAATGTGGGCAGAAGATGTATTTCCTAATCTAGCAGAATTTAAATTAGAGATTTAAATTCTGAGAGACTTAAAGTGAGTTCTTAATGCAAATGTCAGTGTAGCTGTAATCATGGTAGCAGTAGCAGGCAACAGCTCAATAAATGATCAGACAAGGAAAAACAAGACAGAGGAAGAAAATGAAAGTAATATACAGTGTGAGATGAGATTTCCTTTGCAATCTAACTGCATGTCAACTCTATTAAAGCCACTCTTCTGACAGACCAAATGAGCACATACACCTTACTATTTCTAGGTTAAGGATGTTTTATTTCTACTACCTAGCCATATAATTAGGTCATGTGATATCGCAGAAGCATAAGACTGGAAAGAGCCTTATCATCAAACAGAACTTTCCATAATTGCAGCTATATCACATTCACTGAATGTATGCTTTGGACGCTGTTACAAAACCTCTGACTTACAGGGGTTGAAAAAAAAATCCTTCCTGATTTCAAATCTGGTGGTGGGGTTTTCATCCATCTAATGGATTGTTCACCATGTTAATGAAATGCTGACTGCCAAGCAGTAAAATAGATCCATTTTACTAATGCAAGAGTAGTTGGACTTCCTCGTTATAACAACAAAGGTAACGTTAATTTTTCTTAATTAATCAGCAACATCATCAGCACATCTTATCTGTAGTTGACCAGGAATTACGAATTGACTCAAGGGTAGCTAATTTCTCCCTTGCAGAAAGAGTATTCTAAATCATGTTCTCAGTTTTCTATATGGTACCTGAAATCATGCACATCTGTTCACAAGCAGAGAGTAGTTTACTTCTGTGGCAATTTAGCCAAGAACTGAATCCTGTCCAACAGCAATTAAATTGTACTGTCTTTTGCAGACTTCAGTAGAGTGGGGCAATTTTATCCTTGGATAAGGATATGCTTCTCTGTACAATTACGTGGTCAAGAGGAGAATCAAACTCAAATTACACATGCATGTCATTTATTCCAGCTCTTGCGATGTGCCCATGACAGTGGTGTCCAACTACTTCTCACTTGTATTGAAACTAACCTAATTTATCTCCTTCCCTGCCTGCCTTCCTGCTTTCCTCCTTTTTTCTGTTCCTTAGTAGCAGGTAAAAAAAATAGCTTGCTTAGATTATAGTGTGTTTAGCTTTTGGATACAGATTGACCAGGCTTTTAGTGTTCCTTAGCAGGAGGTAGGTGAAAATGTTAACATCTTCCTTACTAAACTTTTGGATTTTTAGGTGGGTGAGGGCCAAACTTAACTCCCATTGACATCCTTTGGATTCCTTCTGTGGCCTTGGGTGGATCAGATAGCATGTAGAAATGTTGTAGGAACGCTATGTGCAAGTTTGGATCACCATACCATGCGTGGAAGGAATAAAGTACCTTAATTCACTTGCATGGTGAGCAGGAGCCCTCTAAGACAAGAGAATCTGAAAAACAAAGCAAAGGAGGTAGCTGACACAATGCTGGTTGTCAGACCATAGAGTTTTAAACTAGTCTCCTGCCTAACGGGAAAGAGTTCGAAAAGATAGGGGTTCAAAGGGTTATTTCCACCTTTCCTAGTGGACCTGTGCTACTAATGCAGGAAGGCATACAAGATGTCTTAAGCAAAGAAGTGGGAGCTCTGTGCTCCAGTGATTAGGCCTGGAGTATGAAGCTGCCTTATTGTGTAAAAGCCTCTGCAGGTGATATATAAATCTCATGGAAGGACTGTATGCAGGTTTTTAAACTGTTTTTGCTTTCAAAGTTGTCATTTAAATACTAGTTAAATATCACGCTTTGCATGGTGAAGAAAACAGATCAGCCTCAATAAAGCTGCCAGGAAGTAAATATAATAAATGGACAAGTGTGCATGTTTGCATTTCCTTTGATTTTGATTGATTTCACATGTCGTGGAGTCTCTTACCTCCTCACCTGAAGCCCTTTTTTTTTTTTTTTTTTTTAGTGAAGTTAATTTTATTATCACTTTTCAAAATAGCATGGGCAAATAGGGCATATAGCCATCATTAAAGAGTTAAGGCATGGATAACCCTGCATTCCTCCAGCATTAACTTAATCCTAAAGAGAAACAGAAAACAGTTTAAATTGGTTCAATTGCAGCTACAGTTACAGCTTTCATAGTGCTTTATGGAAATGTATAAAGATTCCTGATCTGTCAGTTTAGGAATTTCCAACTTGAAGAAAGCCTTTCAGTAGCCAAAGGAGATGTAAAGATGACGTTGGCAAGAGGTGTATCAAAAATAGTGTTGTCAAGAGGAAGGCAGGCACGGTGGCTTTAGTACTAATGTATTCTGAACAATTTAAAACAAACTGGGATGTTTTTCCCATGAGTGCCTAAAGTGGCCATGACATTATATTTTGAGCTTGCATTGAGTCTTACTAGAGTTTTCATTTTCTTTCTTTTTTTAATCATTCCAGTTGTAATTTGGCTATAATAGCAGAGGTGCTACGGCTGTTCAGCTAAATACTCAATTAGTATTGGATGTATTTAGTGGATGTTACCTCTTATAAAGCCAACAAACAGGTCACGTAAAGACCAAATCTTTTGCAGTTAAAATAGGTTGGTATTTCTCAATCTTCCATTTCACCGCACTTTGAAGAAAAAGTAGCTCTCATATTTCACCATAACAGATATGGTGATCACAGCTTAACTTTCATTACTTGAAAGTAGGATCAGTAAGGTGGTTTAACTTAAACCCTACTCACTACTATGAGAAAAATCCCTGAATGCTAAAACTGGTTTCCAACAGTTTTTCCTTCCATTATATCCCGTTGCCATCAGAGTTCAGTTATATCCTCCCACGCTACTTTTCATAGAACTCCTGACCAGTCTAAAGAGCCTGTTGCCAATGTGCAGACTTCCAAGACTTTAACAGCATTAAGATAAGCACTGATGTTGCTAAGATAAGTTTCCCTATCTCTCGCTTAGGCGTTTTTGTAAAGTAGACAAAGTGAGATGATATTATTATGCTAAATGTGATTAATATGGTAATTGCATTTGTCATCTCAGAAGCATTCTGTCAGCTCTTCTGTTTCAGTCAACGCTCTTGTTTTCTTCATTGCTTTGCATTTTTAAAAAGGAAAAAGGTGAATACATTTTATAGGGGAAGAGTGTCCTTATTTAGTTCAGGTATGTGACAGAGGAAGAGTCTACTAAATAAACCTCAAAGCAGAGAGCCTACAATGCAGGATGCACCACCATGTGTTTTTTATCAAATGTATTTGTATGATCAGTGTGAGACTGACCAAAAAATATCTCTGTGTTAACACGATTAAGCTTGATTATAGATAAATTCACAGGAAATGCCATATTCCTTGGTACTCAGAGATTGGTCAATCAACCCTACATTTATGGGGCTCTTCTGCAGCCTGATTTCAAGGGTCTGCTTACGGCTCAGGTCCAGGAAAGCACTCAGGCACACACTTATGGTTTAATGTGCATTTAATGTTATGTCAGGTTAAAAAAGTATTGGAGCCATATCATGCCATCATTTTTAGACAGCAGTCCTCATTAATGCTAGTAGTGATTTTTTGCATCAAACCATAGCCACCACAATAGACATTAACGGACAACTATTATTTGTGTTTGGAAGGATATGTTTAGAGGATATAATTTCTATGAGCTGCAGCATATAATGAGTTTAGGATAGTAACTCCCCTGTTATGGGTCGTAGTAAGAAAGCAGTGCATCTTCTTGTTTGGGTATGTTTTTACTTTCTTATACCCAAATCTAATCTCCTAGTAATGCATTCATAATTCTTTAAAGGAATGGACAGTTTTATGTTCCCTTGTGCATACTCAAATACCTGCTACAGTTCAAGGGTAACTGTGGAAAGAAAACCCTCAGAAAAAAACAGATCTTAAAATACTAACGTCTGAAGCAAAGACGTAACAGTTCATAGTACATCTGTACTTAATGTATCATCTTGGAAGAGAAAAAGTGGGTAAGAGTTGGCAATGAGAGCTGAAAGCTGACTTCTGTTGAAAGTATCTGAGGTAGATCAAACCAAAGGCAGTGAGGCCCTCTTCAAATAGCTTCTCAGAACCAGTGTTGTGCAAGGACACCGTCATACTGGTACTTCACAGCCATCAACTTCAGAAAAACTTTTTTATAAAACAAAGATATACGAGGCTCTTGCCTACAAACTTGTAGGTACTTAACTTTTGAAGAAAGCTCTAAAGGTAGCAACTCCGGGAATAGAAAAAAATAATTTCCTGGCCTTCACTTACAGCAAAGGTTTAGACTCTTTCACTAACAATGAACAGTCCTCTGACCTTTGCAATAAAAGGTCAAATTCTGAAAGGCACTGAGCACCTGTAATTTTCACTACAATCAACCTCTGTAGGTACCTCTGAGAACTTGGCAGAAAGACTTCATACAGAAGCAAGAATTGGAGGGCCTTGCTTTTGACATCCCAATCAGGAGAGGCAGATGTTTCAAGGTAAACGACCAACTGATTGAAACAATCAGAAGTGATTTTTCCAATCTTTTACACTGCAGCCTACTAGAGACCTGTATGTCCTTGACTTGCCTTGACTATAAGAAAAGAAGCATCTTGTGTCATGTGAGGAACCTGACCAGCAAATGAAACAATGAGGACAGATTCTGAGAAGAGTTGTCCCCACTTCTTGCCTGGAAGGGTCTGGTCTCATCATGGAACCTTGGCACTGTGAAATTGGACTTATTGGAAAATAATATGCAGGCAATAATGGCTAGGGAAACACTAAAGGAAAACATTTAGATGTGTGTCTAATACATCTATATGTATTTTACATTATGTGCTGAAGGAACTGGAAAGATTAAATCTTTATGGGAATAGTTTCCTGAGTCACGACATAAGAGACAGCATCTGTTGATTAGAATTGATGAGTTTTGGTATAAACAACTTATTCTGTAGAGGAAGGGATGGCCCTTTGGAGTCTCTGTCTCTTACAGATTCTTAATTAAAGCAAGGAGCTTTAGTAACTACAGCATTGTCCCTAGAAGGTGCACGTTATAGTATAAGTAAATCACCAAAATTAAGATACATAGCAATTAAAAATATTCTTCAATTTTTATCACCTTTCTGTAACGAAATGTGATAGGGGAAGTGCAGTCACTTGATTTTTCTTGTCCTAATATTTCCAGCCTTACTGTGTAAGCAGGAGCCTATCCAAGGACTGTGAACGTGAAACACTTGTGCCAGTGAGTTAAATAGGAGCACATACAATATCTGGTTCTAGAGACTGTCTATCCCTGAAGAAAACAGCTTTACATAGTTATGAGAGACTTTTGTAAATAACCACATACTTGAAATTAGTAATGTTGATGGAATCTCACTGGGTCAGCGGGCATCTGGAAAATCTGAAACTTTGCATGTATGCTCTTTTTTCATGCTTGAGAACTTGAACTTTTATCTTGGGTGCTAAATAACATAAAAGCATCAAATCTTTACTATCAGTTTCTATAACAGCATGGTCTTTTATGTGTGACTTTCAGATGCTATGTCTTTCTAGTTATTTCTAGCGCATTTGTAACTGTCCTTTGGAATAACTTCTGTTTGGTAATTAGCCATTGTTGCAGTCATTTGTATTTCATATAAATGTAAAAATAAGAGGGGGTTCTAGGCAGAACTGAAACCTTTCTGTCAGCTGAGACGTCAGGAAGCTGGCCAGATTGCTAAGTGCACATCTATCATCAAGAAGAGAGAGAGTTCATTCACAGCTGGTGGCAGCATCTGCAAGAAGTTAATGCCTGGCAAAGAGCTACTTGGGAGTTAAAGAAGGTGACTAGGTAGGGAGCCAAAGGCTGGAGAAGCCCACCTGTGCATCAGAAAGCTGGGTACCTGTGGAGCAGAAGGAACATACTCTGGAATTTTTTGGAGACCATTAAATGGCGGTTTTGTGATGGAAAACATAAGTCCTGAGAAGCATCTCTGAGCTGATAGGTCTGTTGGTATAGGGGCACTGTGATTTGTGAATGACATCCTCAAAAATTCTATGCTTAGGAAAAATGGATAGGCCACGTAACAACTGATTGAAATGAGGGACTGATGCCTCTGAGGAGTAGCCAGCCTTCACTTGCTGAGTTACAGATAAACCATGTCTATAAACCAAACCTCCCTCAGCTTACTGCTGTCATAGTGTGTGAAATGGCTCCTGAGACTTCTCAGGACTTCCACTGTTCTGCTGCAGTTTGGAGCTGGTTAAATTAATTGGACCTCATGGTAACCCAGCATTACTAAGAACTGTTTCCTACTTGCTTTGTCTTAGAGACAATAATCAGAATTATATGATAGACCTTTGGCATAGTCACATCATGTAGCTGGATTTTAACTCAAAGCTTTCAGCTGGCCTTTCTGAGTACAGGACTAGTGATGCACTTACACATCTCTACCTAATTGAATTCACTGCCATATGTTACGTGAGTGAACCTCAGTGGTATGTCCCACCGTCCTACAGAAAGGCTTGAAATTCTTGGACATGAAAGCGGTTCTGGGTCTCTCATTGGATACGTAATCTATTTAGTTTGTCGTAGAGGACCTAGGCACTTTGGAGCCTAAGATGAATTGTTTTTCAAAAGTCGATCATTTCCACTGCAGTAGCATCTTAAAGCAGCCAGCAGGAACCTAACTGCATCTCTGTGCACCTTCATGCTTTTGAAAGTGCAGTGGGCTTAATACTCCTTTGGAATCATTTTCTCTGGCTTAGAACATCTTTAAACAACAGTCAAAGCGTGAGTGTCCTGTAACTACACCTGAGGTCACCTTAAAATTTAGTCACTGGGTAGTAGAAGTAGTCTGTTCATAACATTAGCTCTATACAACACTCCTTAAAAGCTATATAAATACGTGGATAGTCATGTCATAACAAAGAAGTATGACTATGCTTGTAATAAAGTGCCTAAGCCAGGATGCTCATTTTGTTAAAATATGTGATGAAGTTGAAGAACTGATGAGAACAGAATATGGAGTTGCTCTTTGAGAGCAAGTGAGGAGCACTTCCACATAAACATATTCCAAATGTCTAGTGCTGGTGGCAGTACTAGATCCCCCAGCTGCAGTGGGTTGATTAATGTCCTCTTCTCTGCTTTTTACAGAGCTCTTGAAAGGAATGTAAAGCTCTTACCTCAGCTGCTGTCTTCCCCCGCCCCCGGCCCCATCAGATTTTTTGACAACTATCCAAGCCTAGTCTCCAACTGTATCCCACTCCTGAGTCTCTGTGCTGTCCACTCACCCATGTAGGGTATAGGTGCTGATTTTAAGGAGTGGGTGAGTATAAAACAGATATATTATTCTTGAGACATTCTTTGCCTGTTCTCCAAAAGAACTTTTTACCTGTGTGCTTTATTCCCCAAGTTCCTTTCCTTACAAAGAATATACTTATCTCAGCCATTGCCATCTATATTGCTTTGTTATTATCTGCTGGCCAGTTTTTCAGTTTAACTCCATGGAAACTTGAGTTTATTCTGCCACAGTGTTACACTTAAATTGTTTGCAGGTATTTTTGTGGACTTGGTATATGTTATTTCCTGCCTTCCTTGCTCGTAGTAAGTCAGAAGGATTTTTTTTTCTGCCTTTGAGTGCATTTGTTCTTTTCTTGCAACTTCTCTCTTCTAGAATGAAAAAGACAATTTTTCACCCTAGTCCATGTTGTTCTGGCCTGTTGGAATGACCCTTGAGATCAGGATTCAGCTTCTGGCTTTGCTGCAGTTCCTTTGCCAGTAAATTTCTCTGTTGCTGTACAAGGGGAGTAGTCAGCTTCCTTTCTCCCCACCTTTGCAGGTTTTTGCCTTTCAAAATGGCAAACACCTCTGGTTAGGGAGGCTTTTCTCCACTGGTTTCATGCAGGACCTGACATAGATTCCAGTAAGTCAACGACTACCCTGAAGAGCATAGATGAGAACGTGCTCCTAAAAGCCTCTTTCACTGTAGTATTGGTACACTTTTGCTTTCCTTACGCTTCTGAACTTGTGAATTTTAATACTGCTTTCTGCTGAATAAAGCTAAACAGATTATCGGCAATGTTTTGGGAAAGAAAATAGGAGCAGAATATCTTACAAGACAAAGATTCTAAAGACTTTCTTATCTGAGACAGAACTGTATCACAAGATGAATTTCCACATGTTCCAAAAGCAGCTGCAGACTGTACAGCATTAACTTGCGAACAAAGTTTTTGGGTCAGAGAGGGTGCTTTCAGTAAGCCATTGGGAGTCTATTAAAATTTTTTGTATATTCTGGCAGTGATAGTTCTGAGATTCAGGTCAGTTCAGGTTTGCCTGACTGCGCTTTTTCTGTGCGTGATTCATGCAAGTATTCAGAGGTCATTGTATTGACCTTTGAGAGCAAAACCCTCATGCAGTTTACAGGCCTTTTTAAAAGCAAGACAAGTGAAGGCTGTCAGTCACACTTCAACCTCTGCTATGTTCATATTACTCTTAGTGGGAGGCACTAGCCCTTTGCTTGATCAAATACTTGCTTTGTGTTTTAACAGCTGTTTTGCTGGGCACCACCTTTTCTGCTCGCCAAATAAGACCTATGCTGGTGGAGACTTTGTTCACCATTCATAAAAGCGTTGAGATGGGAGGTGTGGACCAGAAAACAAAAGAAGGAAGAACAATCTAAATCTGATCAAAGAAAAGGACAAAGCATTAGCTCCAATTTCCCTTCTTCCCTTTTCTCCTTGTGTACCCCATCTCAAAAGCTTCCTGCATCATCGAAATATCCTTAAAGTTCCTCAGGGGTAAAAAGCTCCGTGAAATCATGAAGCCAACACATACCCTCAGTTCATCTGTGAGCTGCAAGCATCATACGTGCTATGGCTGGTTCAGGACGACGTGTTGCTGCTACCTGACAAGCCATTGCCTCTCAGGTCTGAGCGAGAACAAACAGAACATATAAAAGATGACCATCCCTGCTTCTTCCGATGGGCTTTCTCCTGTCTGGCTGCTGATTTTCAAGGAAGTTGTAAGTAGCTTTGGAATCTTTGTTCCTCTCCCACTAAAATTTGGTTGAAGTAGGCAGGGCTGTGTATATAAGCTGGGTAAAGAGATGTGTTGTAATGCATCACGTTCATTTCAAGCAGTTCATGTAGAGTTGCATCAGGAAGAGAGTTGGCTTTTATAACCAACCCTTTCATTGGTCAGAGGCTGCCCCAGGCAGAAACAGAGCTGGCCTGAAAACAGAGGAAGCACATAAAGAGGTGACACCGCTTTCCCTTCCTCTTTCATTCCTGGAGGACTAGAACTGATGGGGAACCTGCATATCTCTGAGCAACCCAGAAATCCTCTGTGCTCAGAGGGTGGGATGGAGACCAGAAAGAGCCAAGAAAACTGTTTCTGGTCAAGAACATGGTCATCAGAAAGGCATCCTCTCTTTGTCATTTGGGAAGCTTCATGACGTTCTTCTGAAGAGCATAGCCAACATGAGGAAGAAGTATATTCCCTGATAAAATCTTTGACTGGCATTGAATTCAGAAAGTAAAAGCTACTCTGAAAATGAGCAAAAGCCTTATTTCTGTGCTGCCTGGAGATACATGATATTTAAAGAATTGTCTGGAGTGAGTTTGTTTATTCTCGTCCTAAGAAACTACATTTTCCCATGATGATATCTCCTTGGTAGTATCAAAATGATGCTAGCTTGCTTGACTCTGCTCCTTTTGAGCCTCTAATGACCAGTACAGTCTACTGAGGGTTTGATCCCGAAAAGTGCAGGGCACATAATGCTCACGTTGCATGTAATAAGAGCAGGCACTCAGTCCTACTCAGGATGTATTGGGCAACGAGCAAGACATCTAATTCAAGGCCAGACATATTTGGATACTCAAGATTCCCCTCAAATCAGATTTCTATTTTCAAAATGCCGCATGACATAATAGCAAAAGCTGCAATGAAAACTATGGAGTCGTTTTACTTTTTGCCTATAATAACACTGTCATGTTCTTTCTCTCTTCTTTTTCCATTGTTGCACTTTCTGGGCATTTATAAATCAAAACTGAGGAGTTGCATTTTAAAATTCATAGGTATTCGGTCAGTATGTGTTAATATTCAGATAAGTTGACAGCGTTTACAAAACATACGTTTATCAACTGACAATAGATAGGCTGGTGGTGAGTAGAGGCTACTGTTGGTTATATAAATCCCACACTCATTTTGCTGTTACTCTGTCCTACTCTTTTCCCATTCCCACATATCACTCTTTGCTTCACCTACTGTTTCCTTCTGTCAAAAGCCTAATTCTTTTTTCTGGAAAGCCAGTTGGCTTAGACTTGCAAAGGCATTTAGGCACAGGGTAAGTGCCTGGCTAGTTCAGGTGCATAATTCCACTGAAAGGAAAAAAAAATCAGCTATTTACCTCCTCTAGGCACTGAGCAAGATGCCTATGAGCGTTTTTAAATCTGGAAAAGCTCTGTAGTCATAATCCTTCACGGAGCCGAAGTAAGGCTAATAAAAAGTATAAAATTAATTGTAAGTGAAACTTAGCAGGATCAAGGCCATAGATTGCAACTTTTTCAAGGGAGAAATTGTCCTGTTGATATCTGCTTCCACAGTGTCCTCTGAGAACCCATACTTAAAGCCTTAACTGAGTATCTAGGATAAAAGTAGGCAATTATTCTTTTTTTTTTTTCTTCTGTCAGTTAATACTAAATTTGCCCCCAAATTCAGATCACTCATACCAAAACTGTGTGTGAATTCTTACCTACCTGAAATTAATACTGTTAGCAAAAAAAAAAAGGAGAGCGGGAGTAGGTCCTTAAAAAATATCAAAATGCTTCTTGTGTTATATTGACGCTTTTAAAACTAGAATTGACTTTTCTTACTGTTGTGGCATTGTTGTATCAAAGTTGACCTAAGTTTTAGTTAAAAATTAAGGACTATTTAATGCAAAGATAAGATGAAACCTTTTATTTCAATTAACACAAAATTACATGTTAACCTGGGATGAAACAACTGAAATTTTAATTTCACTGAGTAAATATGTTGACTATGTCAGATTTTGAGGATCTTTTTAATAATAAAACTATCCCTCAGTCATATGCTAGGCATTATTCTAATAAAATAATGATCTTTTTATTAACAGGAATAGTATAATTGTTAGTAACAAAGGTATGAAGGTACAAAACTTATAAAGGGATTTAATAGAATCATTGCTTGACAAAATCAGATGACTTTTTCAGAAGTAGATTTTAACTTTCCATCTGCAGAATACAAAAGACCAGGATGCGTTTAGGACTATTTGTTTTGCCTCCAATTTAGAGACTGCGTTTGAGATGCTGGAATTGAAGCTGCAATATGAAAAGTGAGAATTAATTCACAAAATAGTCCAGTAAAATGTTTCTTAATATGGCAGGCTATTTTTGAAACTACTCTACACATGAGTCTACAAGGCCTGCTATCTCAGTCATTTTGTAATAACTGCTGTGTCACTGCTTGCTGCTTTTTCTGCTTGCTTGTAACAGTGCAATTCAAGACTGAAGGATGAAACCCAGCGGTTTTAAAGGACAAACGGTTCGGGACTAACAGGTGCTTGCTTTTAAGTCAGTCTCTGTCTCAAGTGTATCGCAGGAGTGAGTCTATTAGTGAGGAACAGTGATTTGTGATTTACATGCAATCTGAACAGACTTTGCAGAGAAGAGTCTGAGTGATCCCATAAATCCTGGTGCTACCTATAACCCCTATTTATAGTTCTGAATATGTTTCTTTTTCAAAATGCCCAAAGATTTTCATCCTTTTGTTTGTATATGGGCGTTTCTGTGTGTAGGCGCTTAGAATCACTGTGAATTGGTAGGGACTGATAGAAGACCTCAACAGCTTTCATAGCAATATTTTAATAACCAGACTTTCAGAGCAGCTCCACTCCCAGTATTGTAAATCTGTTCGTTCATTCATTGGATGTTTGCTTAGGAACTGAATAGATCTTGGTCACTGCATTTCTCTAGTCTCAGTACTGCTTGTTATTCCTCCTAATTTAGAATCTCTGCAGATGTTACAGCTTACTGCTTTTTGAGGCAATTATATAAAATCAGATATAGCAACAATTTTAAAATTGTTCACTAGATATTTTATGCATCTAGTGATAAATAGATTTTACCATATCATGGTAAAATGTCAAAAATCAATAGTTAAGGAGGAACAGGAGCAAAATTTGTAAAGTGAGCAAGAAGCAGACTGAAGAAGAGGATGACAGTTACTTGGAAGGGTAGATGAAGTCATTCAAGGATCCATGTTGGAAAGATCTTATGTAATATTTTCACTAAAGCTCTGGTATGTGTCCACTAACAGAACAGTCTGATTAAAAAAATGGAGGTTTTATCAATAGCAATAGAATCAAAATGTAATATAGAAAGAACTAGACAGCTGTGAGAATTGGAATGACATTAAATGCAAAATTCTGGGTTATGCTCTGAGGAAGTAATCCCACAAAAAAGCAGCTACTTATAGTTTGCAATAACAGACATAGAAAAGACTAAATGTATTTTCAGAGGTGTTAGTTCTAGAACAAGGAAGTGTAAAGTTGTCATAAATAAAAAGAGAAAGTTCTTCGAATCATTGAAGAATAGTAGGAAAGCCAAAATGCATGATACTTCTAAACAAGGGATTGGATGATATGATTCTGGCTATAGCAGGACATATTGTAGACAGTGACCCAAGACTTTTCTCACAACATGTAGTTGCTTGTTAGATGCTCCCACCTGACTTTTCTTTGGTCTTCCTTACAGTAAATGGTGTTTATAATTGTAAGCAATCCCGATAGGCTTGGGAGAAAATATAATCATTTCATATGAGCGAGAATTACAGAAGAAAATGTGTTGGATTTTGCTGTTTACTCTATTTCAATCTGCGATTCCAAAGGAGTTTAAAACTTTTGATCTTATGTAAGATCCAGTCTTCTAGTCAAAAATAGAGTATTCTGGGTTTAGGCTTTTGTAGCTCTGACATAGTCGTGCACAGTCTTGGCTAACAAGGTTAAACTATAACAAAGGACTGTGGATTTAAAACAAAATTATAATGGATATGGCAAATTTCATATATAGAAATTTCATGAGCTAAAGGTCATTATTTTAGGGAGCCACTATATAATTTAACATCATTACTGACTCATATGCATTCCCTGGTATGGATTACTCATGTTTCTGTTAATGTAATTGGGGGTGGTTTGCAATTGAGACTGTTTGGCTGCTGTCAGCTAGGATGGAGGTGCTTATTAATGTAGCTTTAAGAATGAGTGGGTGTGCCGCACATAGTTCCAAGACTGAGGTCTCTGAAACGAATTTGGAACGACACATTTAAAGAATCTTGTATTTATTTATTGCAGCTGGACTCTTTCCAACAATTTTCTCATTCTCCTGTGAACATCCATCAAATCATCTCAGCTCTGAGCGGTATATTGTAATAAGCGCTTAAATGATCAAAACCGGCCCTCAAAGATTGTTGTAGCACAACATGTTTTTAAGTACCATTATCCACAGTGCTTATGCTAGCTAGTGGGAGCTAATCAGATTGTGAAGCCAAACACACACAAGAACATCTGTAATGCTGCTAGTGAACAGTTTTTGGATACTCTTCCTCTATTATTTCAATGGAAGGGGGCTTCAAATCAAAGAACGTCACAGCACAAAGAGATTGTCAAAGACCATTTATCCATGTCGATAAAAACTGCATTAGCACAGCTTCCAAACTGAATATTGATCAGGTATTACTGTCATTATTGGCTCTTTAACAAGTTGCCTAAGTTTGGCGAAAATGATTTTGGGGTGGGATATTCATAACTTTAATGTCTGACCTAGCTTTGGGCTGAAGTCATTGGGCCTTTTTAAAATGTCTGCTGATTAATTCTGCATGTACAGAGCGGGACAAGTGACCTATTTCTGCTTACACGAAGGTATGGATTAATTGGTGGTTAACAGCTGCAAGAGAATTTGATGAGTCCTAGGTGGTGGTAAGCATGCAGAAAGCTTTAAAGCTCCTGATGATAAGGCATGTGTAGTGTTCTATTTCAAGCTGTTGACTAAGGTTTCTGTTCAACACAACAATTTTGTTAAATCATCAATCATCTAACAATCACATATTGCAATCTGCTAGAATTTGCATTTATTATTGTCAAAACCTTAGAGGAAATCACTTTATACTCAGAAGAAATATCTGCATTCATTTCTTAATATTTAAGTTAAAAGTTGAAATGTTGACGTGTAAATAATTGTACTGACTTGTTCAATCCCTGACAGTTTATTGACAGAATTACATGATAATCCTAAAGGTCCTTTTTTACAACAGAAATATATTTCATTTGTTCATTGCTATATTTCAGGCAACAAATTTGAGCCAGCCTGTTTAACAGATGATAGTTTTTGGTTTTGATACCCAGCCTAAATATACCAGTTACGCTTAATTTAGATTTTTGAGAAAGATATAAACTTCAGAAATAATAAGGCAAGAAAGAGACAGACTGCAGTTAATAGGTAATGTTTAGCCACTTGTTGGAGAGGATTATTGGGATGATAATCTGGTGTCCTCAGAAGGAAAGCTGAACACTTTTTTTCTTGCGCTTGCTGTGCATTCAGACCCATTAAAAGAAAAAGACTAGTCTACATCAGCATCTGACTAGTGGAGGACATGCAAGAATTCCTAAACAGTAAGTTGGAATGAGGCTTAGTCTGAAAATATTTGTGTAAAGTATTTCATCTGTTTTCTGTCCAGCTGTGTTGACAGAAAATACCATGAAACTGTATTCAAAGCTTGTTTGTTTTTTTTTTTTTTTTTACTCCTCCAAATAAAAACATAGAAAAATGATATGGAGCTGCACTGTTCTCTTATTTACATTCAGGTAGCTTTAACACCAGGGCCAAATACTGCCTTGACTGCTTAGCTTTAGTACAATGTAAAAACTTGGAAAGTCTACCATCATTTATATCTTTTTGACTGAGAGTAAGACTTGTTCCATTTCCTTGCTCTTTTGCATTAACTTTACTCTTTCTCCAGCTTAATCCATTCAGCGCTGAGTGACAAAGCCTTTTCAAAATCCCCGGTGCCAAGCTCCTTTACAATAAGACATGATTTTAATTTTTCATGTATATTTTGGGTGCATTAGAATTTGTCTTTGTCTACCTGGTGAAGACAACCCATAATTTCTTCACTCCAGAATAGACCTTGACTTCTTGTGACATTTTGCACATGGGAACATCTCCCTACTATTACTGTCTTAAATAGTATGCATCTTCTCACAGGAAGGGCTCATTGGGAACGTTTGAACTTTCCGAACATGCACGACTTTCTCTCCTCAACATTGAAGTCCACCCACTCAGAGTGGGAGCTTCAGGAAGGCAGGTAATTGGAGTATGAAGTATGAAGTGCTGCAGAACATGGAGGAGGAAAGTATGGATGAAGATACTGGGACAAAACAATGGCTTTGAATCTGTCACAGTCACAAAGAGCAGTAGGTCCCGTATCTTATTTAGTGTTCCTATATGGTTGAACTTACTTCTCTCATAATTGGCAGGATTTAATGCTATGGTTACAGAGACTTGGAAGGTATCCAAACTGGATGTTCAAGTTTTTGTCTTATCTTTCCTTTTTTCTTTTTTCCTTTATCTTTCGTATACAATTTACACATTTAAGCTATTTCAGAGTGTTGGCTAGCTGTGATCAAGGAAAGGTGTTACTGAGCTTTATATTAAATGTATTGGATTTGATCTGTAGTAAACTATGATTTTATTTTGTGTGAGGTTTTGCCTTTTACCTCAAAAGTAGTGATTATTCAGCATATAGGTTCAGAACTATTTTATATTATGTATAATGGCTCAATTTGGAGATGATCCTGTTCAAAACCATAGAACTTGAGGAGAGTTACTCTGAGGATTCCCAAATGATAATCTGGAAGAGACACCACTGTAGCCACATACACTAACTTTTATTAAAGAGGACATGCTCCTAGTCTATTACTAAAGTTAAACAAAGTTAACTCTAGTAAAGTTAAACAAAACTTTACTGTAAAGTGTTCTTTCAGCTTTCTCTTTGGAAAATTCTTACACTTTCCATGTCAGCAAAGAGTCTATTTTCTAGAATATGCTCAGGTTACAGATACTCAGCTTTTGCTACAATATCATATTTTATTTGAGGCACGTACCTCACTGGTTCACATTCCTTTCTGAGACCCTATGTGGGCAAGAAATAACCCTAAAAGCCTTTAGGTCAAAAAACTTACTGCTCTTTCTTACCTGCCTAGGCTCCTAGAAGTTTTTGCTTCACAAAATTTAAGTAGACCTGGAAAGGGGCAATGAGTAAAGTCTCTCTTTATCCTGTGGCCACTTCTGTCCTCACTTTGAGAGCCTCCTGGTTAATGCAATTGGTTCTCTGGCTTAAATGATAGCTATCTATGCTGGTATGTTACTGAGTCATAAAAGGAAGATGTTACAGTTGCCTGAAAAATCACTTTTCTTATTTCTTTTCCTGTAAAAGAAAGCCTAAGAAATTATATTAAAACAGCAAGCATAAAAGTTGCACATGCCACTTGAATTCTTCCCCCATCTAAGATTACCCTGTGGTATTGGACCGAATGATTATTTTCTCCATGCAGCCCTGATTCCATTGGGTATACAAGGCAAGCACACAACAGAAAAAGAATTAATGCTAAATGGATCCCTGTAACTTCCTAGTTTTCAAATGTTTTAGCCTGCAATGGAAGTATAACTAGTGTAGCATAAAGGGGTCTTGTATATGCTTGTTAATATGATTTTAAAAGCTTGTCACCTACTTTCCTCTAAGTCGGTAAGAGACCTTATGTAGCATAGTTAAAAGTAAGAATTGACTGCTGCTACTCAATGTGACTAAGAACAGACTGACTTCAAGACAGTAACTATTAGCTAGATATTATATGTAGAGATAGAGTCAAGCTGGACTTAAGCATTGAACCCTGGGTAGGTCTGAAGAGTGATTTCTGTACAGATATCCCTGCGTTGATAGAGATGATTGAGGATAAAAGATGACTCATTTTTCAAGAAGTGTGTTGTATTTGCTGAGTACAGAAAGATCTGATACTAACTTTCTTACCCACTGCTTTACTGATTTCTGGCAGTCGTAACTTTCTGCCTCATTTATCTCCCTAAAGTGAGTTTAAAGAAGCATATAACTTGAGAGGGGTCTGTAAATCCTGATGGTCCCAGTTCTAAGCAAGTAATATTATTTATCTGAACAACCTGAGCAAATTTATGTTAGAAGTAGTTACGTTTTACTGGCTACATATCTCCATTATTGGCAGTGGAGATACTCTGCATGTACTGCTGCGTAACAGTGTGACCATCTATTAACGACTACCTCCTAAATCTCCCACACAGTGCTTGTGTGTAAGCTCTCTACTATCCCTATAGCAGCTAAAAGTAATTAAACAGGCATAGCATGGTGTAATTAGAAGCTTTATTACGCCAGATGGAGGAGGATTTTGTATTAATGCTGACATGTTTGTCTGAAAATAGTCTTATGAAGAACAAAATGTGAACACGAATGTGATACTAAACCTATTGGTCAACATAAAATCACCTTTTAACATCTTATTCACACTAAAACGTCAAACGTGGCTCCGGAAACTTCCTGTCAGTACTACATGCCTCAGCAATAAAACATCGCTATAAAAACAATTTAATATAGTAATTTGGGGATTTAATGGCTTACAGTAACCTATGGAGCTGCAACTAAATGTTTATTTAATATAATAACTTTAAGACTGATAGATTTGTAAAAGTACTGACTGAATTTATTTATGTATTTCTATTATGTTTGTGTCTTTAAAAAAAAGGTTGGGGGGGAGGAGGGGACAGGCAGTAATATAATCCAGCATTGCTTAGTGCCAGGGCAGAAATAACCAATTCATTAGTTACCCAGCGATAGCCTCTTGATGTTTAATGAGGATAAATCACTGGTTAGAAGTGATCTTTTATAGGCCTCTCTGCTGCAGCCAGCCATCACACTATTTGGGTGATAGTCTATTGCTAGAGGCAACATCAGCATAAAAGAGAAAGGTGTTCTGCTTGTATGACACTCGTCTAGAGATGGCATTACTCAACATCTTGTATCTGATGTGGGATGCTGGAAAGTTTGAAAAGATTTTCTCATAGCACCTTGCGGTAATGGAGCAGAAAGGAGTGAAATGATGTGGTTGAATCCTAGATTTGCAAATGTGGGTGGAATTCTCTGAATAATTTTGGCTGAAATGAAGCCCTTGCACAGTTTCTTCCACCTGCCTAGGGGCAGTGAACCCACACCCCCCAACAGGAACACTTCAGTCAGAAGGCTATCAGTCACTCTGCAGCAGGGTTCTTTCATTTCCTGTTTTGCATGAAATAATGATACCTTCACTAGGGTGGGGATAAACGGAATGGGGGTGACTCCACAGCCCTGGAATTAGAGCACTTATCTGGGAAACAATTATTTCTGACTTTTCTCTAAAACAGGCAGAGAATGGATTTGAACCAAGGGCTCCCATTTATTCACCCCACCAACTGAAGCAAGCAATAACAACTTTTTTGGTTATCTACCACTGCAGCTACAAACATAGTAGCATTATTTATTAGCATGATAACAAAAAGATAGATGAGATATAGACGTTCTGATAGATAAGATATAGACATGAATTTGTAAGGCCAAGACTCATACTCCAGGTTTGTTACAGACAGAGTTGGCTGTGCTTAGTCCATAACGGCAAGAACCACGATTCTTCTCCCTCCTGATCTCCTTGGTTCAGGGACATGGTGAAGAATGCCACAGATCCGCTATCTTTCTCATGGAGAACAGAGAATGACAACAGAGGGAGAGGAAAGAGAAGGGAGGTAAGTGCGCAGGTCCCATCCCTCCATGAAACTGGGATGAATCCGGAATGTACAAGCATTCTTAGTACAGACAGAGCCTAAGTGATGGTCACTCATTGCTTACTCTCTGCTTTCCTTCTGTCGCTTCATAAATAAAGTAATGGTATTTGTATTATCTCTATTTTTATTTAGGTTGTTAATTCTTCAGTACAAAAGCAGTTAGGTGAAATTCACTGTGTTAGTTGGAGTGAATATGAATGAATAACAGTGCATAATAGATAACACAAAATAGCTTTGACATTGGTTTTGAAATCATTAACAGAACTCACTGCACAGAAAGGTCTGATTCCCAGAAAGGTCTGATTCTTCGGTTCAATAGGAGATACTTAGGGTTAGCCCTAATCTGAAAAAAAAATACTTGGTATACCTAAATTTGTTCAAATATTTCATTATTAATCATTTTGGCATAGATTTCAAAAAAATTCATGATGATGAACCCTGTCTCAGGCATAAGAAATGCAACAGTGCATGTTACAGAATTCATTCAGCCAATTTAACAGCCATCAGTTTTGTAGTGAATAATTTGTGAAGAAAAAAATACCTGATTTAAAATATCTCGACCAACATACTTTGGCCCTTACCCATCCTGAAAATTGCTTACTTTATCACACAGAACATCATAAAAATAAATTGGCTGTCCAGCTGCTCAGATCAGTCCTATTTGAAAAGAAATAACAGTGTCTGGAGTTCTGTACTGTGTACTTTGAAACCAAACTTACATTTTATGGGTTATAATATTATGTTAGATAAATATCTAGGATGAATATAATTAGATTTTTTCTTACAAAATTTAATTGAATGTCATTAATACTTCTTGCAAAATCTTACTTCAGAAAATGTTTTTATGTACTCATTAAACTGTGCGATTTACCACTCAAATGCTGTAGCTATCTCTTGAGCTTTGTATAGTGGTTTTCATACTGTTGTACACTCTGCAAGCTCAGAAACAATGAGTCATATCATACTTTCCCTTATAAAAGAATAATAATCAATTGGCTTAAAAATCATGGTATGTAATTATTTATTTGGATGGGTGGATATTACTTGCCTTCTGATTTTTTTAAAGCTTTCTGGGAAGACATTAGACTCCAAAGTATATGTGAGAAGACCAAAGGAATAACATACATATGCAAAAATGCATGCATAAAATGCCCTCTTTTCTAGCTTATTAGCAGGAGTTACATGGCACAGAAGACACCAGCACTACAACCTCTGTCTGTCACCTCTGTCTGGCTGTGTTCAATCACATTTCCTTGTACTCCTCTTCAAGTGTATTTTCTTTTCAATCTTTTATCTGTTAATGTCCTCAGGCCTTCTATATCCTTTTGACACCTTCCCCACCATGCAAGGGACAGTTCTTCTATTCCTCTGCTCGCTGCACACAACGTGCCTTCCACAGTCTCTGCTAGAGCTTTAAAACTCTGTGTCTTAACCACAGCTTAGCTGTCCTATGGAGTGACGATAATTTTCCTTCTGCTGCTATCTTCACTCAAACAGAAGACAATGTAAAGTACATTGTTCCTTCCTTAGTACACTTAGGCTTTTCTGGCAGCTCCTGCACATATGTATGCAGATATGTAGAACTAAGAATAGGTGGGATGTGTGTTGATGTCCCAAAACGTACAGAAAACGCAGAGATGGTAGTGAGACATAAGCTGAGAGCACTCTCCAAATAGCACCAGTCCAGGGATCCACAACTCCATTTTTTAGCATCTCTTGTCAAGGAAATCTTGCTAAAGCATTTGAAACAATATTTCATTTGCTAATATTTGTGAAGCATTAGTAGATGATCTGCCTGTGAAATGTCCTGGAACCTCTCACAGAAGTCAAAGGTATTTGTTTCTCTGTCCCTGGTAGTACCAAATTACAAGCTCTTAAAAACTGAACACACTTATTGCTGGACTGGTTCCTTGAATAAACCACCTCTTGCTTCATTCAAGCAGTCAGTTGGCTTTCTAGGATTCTGCTCTAACTTTATATTAAACATTAAGAGCTTGAGCAAGAAGTTCCCTTAGACTGTAGTTATTCCTTCTAGTGCTAAGTGAGTAAAGAATAATCTCTGTTATATTAGGTGTTGTAAATAGATGCAGGTCCACTGATCATAACGGAATTTTGTCTACTCACTGGCTCACTGGCCTGAACTGAGATATAATCCAGTTTGTCATAGGATTGAAGACTCTGGTAGGATAATGAAGACAAGCACTTCCTGGAAGAAGCAGTCACATCAGTCAGAGGTGCCCTTAACTGCCATACCTGAAGTAGGAAGCAGAACAAAGGGTTCAGTCTTCACCTTTCTAATGCTTTTGGACCTGATTCTGCTTGGTATGAAGCTGGTACAAAGGTGAGGTCAGTGGATTTACCCAGCTTCAACCTTGTTGCCAGAGGAAGCGGCTGATCCCTTATTGTGTCCTTTTCCTGGCTTTATTAACCGTCAGATCTTCTCAATTTTGAGAGTCTGGTAGAAGCAGGGTGGCTTCAGAAACAGGCAAGGTTTTTTTATTTGTTTTTTCTGGTTTTATGGGGGAAGGAGAGGAGCTTGTCTTTTAAAGAGGCTGTGCATTACCATTCCCCTTGAGATGGTATATTCTGATCTTGCTGCCAGCTTTCATGTGGGGGGGGGGGGAGCGAGGGTGTTTATATGTGGTTGGGAAATGCATTTGAAGTTCTGTGAACTCAGGGGATTGTTACATGCTGCTGGGAAATAATATTCTGGCACTTTCATCCCTTGAGTTTCTTGTAAATCTATGAGCTTAGATATCTCCTGTGTTTCTGATTAACGACCCAATGTTCTCATCCCACTGTGAGGAAGATGAAAAGCATACAATCTTCTCCATGACCCACAGGGCTAGACATTATAGCTTTCTAAATCTTTTGTGTGATATATAAAGGGTATTTGGCATTTACCACCTGCTTAATTGTCATCTTCCCAAACATGCTGAAAATTTGTACATCAATTCCAGGCACTTTGGTTTCTCATCAGGTACAAGATAAATATGATGCTTTTGCCAGAAAACATGCAGCTCTGGTGGCAAAGTGAATGGCTGCACTTCGCTAAAGGTTCCTCCTTGCCATTCTCAGAAACAATTTGAAGCTATCAATCAACCTTATTTTACTAAGCAGTAGGCAGACTGCAGAAGACTTCAATTCTCACTGCTAGGATTGCATTCCATATATTTATTTATTTGTTTATTTTATAAGAATAAAGTAATACTTCCAGGATCCGAAATCTTGATGCTGTCGGATGCAATGATAAAGCTCCTATTCATTTTACTGAGCTAAGGGTTTTCACCCAGACTTCTTAATATGTTGCACTAAGTTTGTCCCTGTCATTGGTTTGCAGTCTTCTGGGGTTTGTAAATAGCTAAAAAGTTCCCAGTGGCTGTGCAGGCAGCTTATAGCATATATAAACCCGCAGACAACAGCTCTACTTTTCTCTGTTGCCTTTTCAAAATGCTGCAGACTATAACGATGACAACTAGTTTTCAATGATATCGTCTATGCTTGTTGGTTTTTATCCTGCAACAGTCGATCAAATGTGGTGAAATGCAAAGTGCTGTCATTGAATGAAGAATATAAAAATTTACTAAGTGATATTCAGCTCTAACAACAGAGAATAAAATTATATAAAGGAGATAAAAGAAATGCATAACAGGAGTCTTCTGTTCTCTAACATGAAAATGAAAATCTTCGTTTTGTCTGATCACCGAGATGTAGTATTAGATTAACAACTTAATCATAAAACTGAGTCAAAACCCAGGCATTTGGACCATAGATCTTAATTACAGTCAAAAGAGAATTAATATTTTGGTGATGCTTGTCGTCTTTGTGGCTTCATAGCCATTAATTAATGAAGCAGAAGGTTTGTAGTTTTCATCCGTGTGTCAGGGTGAGAAGTCAATGCTCCATTTATAAGGAAGCATTTAATACAGCACGTTGTTCTGGAGGCATTGCAGTCATGGCTTCAGTGTCAGGAGACCAATGAATGGAAATTTGATCTTGATATTAAAACCTCTGGTTTAACAAAACAACCAAGACAATAAAGATGTTTGTAGATTTGTTCATAAAGTTGATGCAGATAACTCATTTCTGAAAAGGTCTGAAATAAAAAGAAGCATGCAATAGCTTGGAACAAATCCAGAGGTAAGTAATAATGGAATGATTTAGACACAGAAGGTCTTGAAGACAAAAAAGCAACCTCCAAATTTACCAATTTACAGGGAAAATTACATATCCAAAGGAATTGAAACAGCTTAAAACTAGTTAGCTCTGTTCTAGCCTCATGGAAATGTATGATTCTATTAGCGTTTCTCTTCTTGTGCACAATTCCCCTTTATCTTGCTGTGAAATTACTGTGCAGACTAGCGTTGGTGTGTGCGCTATCCAGATGACTTTGCAGTTGAGCTCAATTCCTGCTTATGCCATTTGATGCTCTTATAGCACAATTAATAATTTCAGAAGACTAAAAGGAAAAACATCCTGTATGCAAAATACCCTTAAGCAAAGATCCCCAAACACTTTGCGGAGAGATTAATTAAGCTTCACAGCCCCTTTGAAGCAGGCAAATATCACAGCCCCTGTTTTCCAGCTGACTGATCTGAGGAACAGAATAATTATTGCAGGCTTCTGCCTGTACAGCTGCAAGTAGTCCTAGTTACCCTGCTCTGTTTCAGTGATTTCTGTAAATTCTCCAGTCCTCCAAGAGCTTCCCAGATCTTGGTCAGTCAATGACTGTACAGGAGACTTGTGAATCCAGGAGGCCCAGCTCACCACACTGCATTCGAGTGTCAAGCCTGCTTACCCCTGATGTTACACTGATTGAGTTGCTTTAAGTTTTAGACACCTGCAGTGGTTCTGTCAGTAGCAAAGAAAGGAATTTTCATGCTGTAAAAGATTCAGACGCTACTGAACAAAACGCTGTATACTTTCTTATAAACTTGAGGCTAAAAGAGCTACAAAATTAAATATTTTGAAGATTTAGATCAGTTTCTCAAGTTTGTAACAGACCAGAAAACATACTGGCTTCAGCAGATGTATTACCTTGGTGCATTTATCAACAACACAGACGCTGTGTCTCTCCGAAGCATGTGGGAAATGTGTTATGTCTTTCTTACAACATTACATGCACAGATATTAAATTATTATGATGGATAACCACATGAATTCAGTCTTGCTGCAGCGAAACTTGTGGTAGGTTTCACACTGATTTTAAAGAAGAGGCTCAAGCTTCAAAGACTGGAATTCAGCGCAGAGGCAGAAGTTTGTCTTGACTTGTGTTATGTTGCAAAGACTAGTGCAATGGATCAATTTGCAAGTGCATGCCCTTGTGAGCAGGTAAAATCTGAACTTTTGAATTCAATGCCCTGTTATATCAGAAGTAGCTATTGCTAAGATATTAATTATATATGCAAGGTCTGGGCAGAGAAATTCTGCTTTGAAAGAACACACAGCAGAAATCTGGCATCATCAGCAAGTCTTCACCTGAAGAGGAATAGCTTCAAAATTAATTATTACTATTTCCGGTTAGTCCTGGGTTTGATTAGTTTGCTTTGGGGATGGTGTATCAATGAATACAGGCTGTAGTGAGAGCTGCTAAAAAATGAGCCGTTTTTGATGAACATTTTTTTCCTAAATTGCTTTTTTGGTTGTTGAAACTTCTTGAGAGGAGGGTGAAAGGGTTCAGCCAACATGGCTTTGTTTTTTCAAAGGGCTAAGTAAGAGCTCCAGTTTCTGGATTTCTTGATTACCTCATGTTTTACTGCTTCTTGGGTCCTGTTTTCCTTTAAGAGAGAGATGAACCTTGTTTAGCTGATTTTCCTGAGACTATTGTATTAATAGCTATGCATACAGTATAAAGATATGCATCAGTAAGGCAGAAGTCTTCTAAAGTACCTATGTTTTGCATACACATATGTAGGAAACCCTTGTATTGGGTGATATCAGAATTGAGGTGATGTTTAGAAAGAAAAAGATTTTGCCCAGCATCACAATTTGTAGCTTCACAGTAAATGGCTTTTGGAACAGAGATCTGCCTAGAACAGTATATAGCCCCTGCAACTAGAGTAAATGGCAAATACCTTTGTAAGGCCTGATGTTTAGTTCAGTGTGTCACAGAAATCCTCCATTTCTGTCTTCAGAAGATTTCATTCAAATTTGCACCACTCTTAATAGGAATAGAATCAGGCCCTGGGTCTTGTGTTGTCATCCAACAGTTCTTGGTTTGGTAGTTCAGTGTGATGAGGTTGTGGGACTGTTCCCCTTGTTAATGTCTTTCTTCTCGTCTATCTACATTAATTCACCTCCTTCAATTTATGAAGTCTGCAAGTAATATAATACAAACTTTTTAACTCACAGTTTCCATGCAGAATATGAGGGAGTAGCAAGCATAATACAAAACTAACAGCAGGAATCACAAAAATACGTCCCTGAACCAGAAACCCTAAATTAAATTTGTCAACTTACCTAAGGACTAAAAGCTTTCTCTGGATGCTGCACTGCAACTTAAAGATTGAATTAACCACTTCCATCATGATGTTTTTGTAGCACTAAAGCCCCTCTGACTTCACAAGACAAGTCACAATCAATATAACAGTGCAATTTCTTAGAGTTTGGCTCAGTATGATAGCAAGTTGGTGGAAATAATCACAAATTACAGTCCCTAAATTCTTTGAAAGCAAGGACAGCATCCTTCAATGAGGGCTGAAAGCTTCACTTGATTCCATTAGGACATAAGTATAGGCAGTATTATCCCTTCTAGGGGTGCTTTCAGGGCCTTTTTGTGTTTGATCATACAGTGAAGTGCTGTTTAAACGCAGGTGCCCTTAAGAATATCTTCAATCGCCTGAAGTCAAATGATCCAACTGTATCATTTCACCCAGCACTTAAATTTTAAAGGTAACATTAAAAATGACTAGAACTACAGGAAACAACATGCTCATTATCTGTCAGGCTTCCCCAAATAGACCAACTGTTTTGAATTATTTGAAGATTAGAGGTAGGATCTGAACCAAAATCATCTCATTGTTGCGCATTGCTAGAGCCATAGCATGGAAGGAATGAGATAGTAAAGGAAATCCACAAGGTGCTAGAAATAAGAGTATAATTTTGAACTACGCTCTGGCTTTCCTAAGATTTTGGCCTTTCAGAAATGTTAAAAGCATCACACAGACCTTCACCTAGTGTTTTTAAACACTGAGAGGATCTCATTAATCATCCTGGGTAGGTTAAACACTTGAACTCTTGCTTACCGTTCCCATCTCTTTTCCCTTCCTGTTCACAAAAAACTGTCATTAACTATCTGATTTCCGGTCCTTTTGCAAAAATGACAGGTTTTCAGCCTTGCTGTGTAAAGCCTTTCAAGTTTCAATCTCAAATGTGCCTTCTCTGCAGAGCTACTTTCCAGCAGGTCGGCTCCCAGCCTGTGCTGGTGCATGGGATTATTCCTCCCCAGGGGCAGGACCTTGCACTTGCCTCTGTTTACTTCACGAGGTTCCTCTCTGTCCAGCTCTCCAGCCTGTCCAGGTCCCTCTGAATGGCGGCACAGCCCTTGGGTGTATCATCCATTCCTCCCAGTTTAGTATCATCAGCAAACTTGCTGAGGGTGCACTCTGTCCCTTCATCCAGGTCACTGATGAGTAAATTGAGCAAGACTGGACCCAGGACTGACCCCTGGGGGACACCACTAGCTACCAGGCCTCCAACTTGACTCTGCGCCACTGACCACAACCCTCTGAGCTCTGCCTTTCAGCCAGTTCTCAATCCACCTCACTTTTTAAGGAAAATAAGTATAGGATCTGAGCATTGCAACAGGCTGAGCCATGGAACCTCACTCAGTAAAAGCATTTAGATCAGACTTTTAATCAGGGACGGCTTACGCTTGGGTAATCCTGCCTTTGGGCTGAAGAATGGAGTAGGTGAGTTATTTAAGGTCCTTTCCAGTTTTACCTTTGATGGTTTTAAAGATTGTTTCTTCAGATAAATTGTAGAAAGTTGTAGCTGAACTGGAATCTAGGAACATACTGAAGCCTCACTGAGGACAGCCTGTTTGACTGCTTACGCACTCAGTATTGCTTTCTAACCAGTTTAAACAGTTTTGATGTTTATATTAACTTTTCTTGTGACATGTTCCAAGTCATCAGAGGAAAAGGAGTTTTATCGATTGCTTTGTTTTTTCTTAAAATTGCAATGTGTTTTCTGCTAAACCTGCCATTCTCACTGCTCCCATGCAGGATATGGGAGAATACACGGAAAAATTTCTGACTTAAAGGCTATAAAGCAGAAATTACTTGTTTATGCCACCTGCAGCTGCCCTTAACCGTGATGAAATTTTGTATGTATAGATTTCCACAGATAACAAAGGCCATTATCCTAATTTAGTCTGACTCCACTGCATAACATAGACCAAAGAACTTCCCCAGTCATTTCTACATCAAGACTGTAACACTAAGCTATAAACTTTTTTGAGAAAGCACTCTAACTTGGTTGGAAGATATATCATATCCCTAATAGGTTTTTCCAACAGCTAGTTATCCTCACTTAAAATATGTGTATGGCTTGCTTCTATACAAGTATGCCAAGCTTCGACCTCTAAACTTTAACTCTCACTGTGCTGCATTAAAGATCCATAATTCTTCCACAAATGAGTTCTACTTGATTGTGATCTTGGTCTTATAACTATCTTCTGAATAGGATTAAATAGGCTATTTTTCATTATACCTTCATGATAAAGTCCATTTTTCAAGTCTTAGTTCACTCTTGTAACACTTTTCAATGCTCTTTTCAGTTTGCCAGTATCTTTCTTTAAACTGCTGACCCTAGGCAAGAGGACCATTTCCAAATAATGGTCTCATCTAATGTCACCATTCCAACAAAATAGCAATCACTACATTCACCCTAAAGAGCCAGCTGATAAAGGACTAGTTTGCATAAATAATAAGATGAAATGGTAGGGGTAAACATTGCACTAAATATTTAGGCCAAGAAGACAATTACTAGAACTTGGAGAAGACTTTCTTCATTACTGCTTCCCTGCAGTAGTGTCCAACAGCCTATAAACATTCTTATGTTAGGTAAACTGGATATGGTTTAAGGTTAGAAACAACTGATGTGATTAAACCTGTGCATTGATTCTGCTGACTTGATCCTTCAGACATCTAGTACTCCTAGTATCAAGGAGAATGAATAATGAGTGTAGTGCGCTGTAGTTGCATATTGGTCATGTTGGAACATGTACCATATAAATACAAGATGGTTTGTGCAATAAGCTGGAGCTTACATTGTATTGCATAATGGATATAGAGCCAAGTAGAGCCTGGATTGTTACATTACCATCAGCTGATTAAGGATACAGTTTAACTGATCCATTAAGGACCTTTGTTTTGAGGTGCCACACTATACATTCCTGTGCTTACAGGAGGATATATTGCTGTAGCAATGGCTAGGATTTCCTTAGATGTCCCATCTGTGCTCCAGGTCCTCAGGTGGATTATAATAAAACTAATGATAGAAGTGCTCGTGCTGTTGTCTCCCCCAAAGCAAGGTATTGTATCAAATATTTTTCAGCCTTTTATAGACCAATGTTAGAATTTTTCCCTGTCCACAAATGCACAATATGCAATGTTTCTGATTCATTTGACATTTTCTTTGATAAAAGCCCTGGTTTATTCTTAGGTCTTCCACAGAGTTGCGACATCTTAAAGATTACCTAGCATATAAGATGTTACCTCAGCACTGTTACTCTTGCTTTTAATGTCAGCTTGAAAGGTGCTAGGTGCGTCATGTTGGATTGTGGAGCCCTTGCAGTTAGATGTGATAGCTCTGGGTTTGGTATCACAGCATGGTGAGAGACAGAAATATGTTCCCCTATATCAGATTCTTTAGTGTTATATTGGAAGACAACAGATACCTATCCTAGTGATAATTACCACTTCATGTCACCTGCATGGATTTCCTGATACATCTGTGATAAACTCCAGTACACCTCCTTTCATTTTACTCTCTTCCGCTATCCAGACTTATCACACTCTGAAATTTTTGCAGAACTGTTACAGATTCACAAACTTGTTCATTTTTCCTGCTTCTTTGTGGAGGTCTAATATGCTCAGGTAAGTACGTAACTCCTTAAAGCACCAAGGAGTGGTGCTTAAGGCGTGGGGCTTAATGGGCTAATTTTAAAAGTCTTGTTTAATTTTCCAAATTATGCTTTTATAGCAACATCAAAAGTTCTCCATTTAAGGCACCACCCTAGTGGAACAGACACGCCACAAATACAGAGATGGCGTTTCAGCCCTAATACCTCTGTAATTGCCAGGTTGGATAAAAGATAGGGGAATGGAAATAGCTGTTTTAAAATAAATACAGGGAATGGAGATACAGTTACCATTTAAAAGCATAATAGTTCTGATGCAGTGCCAAGAAAGGAACAGAGTTCCTGCCGCCATTCAATCATAAGAAATTATTACCCCTCCTACAAGTTACATTTGAGATTTAGGAATGAGTGCATCCCCTGATAAAGCAGGAATAAATGGATTCAGAACTGGTGGTAACACAGGTCAGGATACAGAGGTGGTGCCAAAGCAGGACTGGCAGGACCACCTGTCTCCAATCCTTAGTTAACCACTTTCAGGACTCTTTCTTCTGAATGATTCCATTTTTGCAAAGCATAAAACAACCTTTTGCTATGGTTTAATTTTCAGAAATAGCTGAAATATGCATTGGTTTATGTTTTCTAAAAATATTTCAGTATATATGCACCATAGAAATCACACATCCCAAAATGCTAAAGGTCAGCAACGTTATAAGCAACTGAAACCAAGGATTTATAATCCAAGATATTGAAAACCCGCAGATAAGTGATGTTACCAAGCCCAGCTTTAATATGCTCAAAGCCAAAAAATTCTTCTAGATGGCAGAAGAGTGGTGTCTCCCATTCAGCTATAAAATACCTTGCAAATTCAGAAGCTGTTTGTAGAAGTGATACAAAGTTTGTAAAAGTGCAGTGATTCTCTCTAGGTTTGTAGCTGTTTTTCAAATAGCTGCACAAGTCCTAGTCAAGAAATAAAGAGTTACTGTTGAGTTATGTATACAGAGATTGAGTCAAAAAATGGAAAGAATGAGTTACTGTCTCATCTCGAGCCATCATGCCTCCTGGAGCATCTTAAACAGGACGCGTGTGCTCTTCCTTGGCAATGTCATTCTCTCACTGGCTGTTTTCTATCACCTGCAGGGCTGGATGCAAAAGCAGCCATCCTCACACTGCACGGCCTCAGTAGTTTCTGATGAAAGAGCAGACTAAGGCCGATGGAGTGATTTGCACAAAAACTCAGAGGTTCCTCAGTCCTCTTGTGTATGTCAGGCTCTCTATGCTCTGATGTATAAGGTAGAACATAGGAAAGGATGCGATAATTTCAAAACCTAGCCATTTAAAAATAAGTACTTAATTGAAACAGAAGGTTACATTATGAGAATCACAGTGCAAAGCATAGCAGAATCTCCTTGTGACTGTTGGAATTTTTTAATCAAATCCTATTTTAGCGTGAATCACTTTTACTCACAGATCATCTGCCTCTGTGCACATATTCAAAGTCACAACAACAGGAATGAGAAACTCCACCAGATGCCTCCAAACAATTGTCGAGTCCTCCCTGTGCAGGCGCTTGAACAAATCATGACATCCCAGTTCACCCAGTTCTTCAGTTCTTTTGCTTTCACATGTGGCATTAACCTTCATCCGTAATACGTGCTAGGTTAAAGACGGATCTGTGGGGAAATGCAAGGTTGCATTGCACAGGGTTTGCACAGAAATGTGCAATCTGGGGCACTTTCTGGGGTGGAATAGCTGCAACACATTGGGACTTTGTTTCATTATTTATTTCATAGCAAGCTGTGTTTCAAGGAACCAGAAGGGCAGGTGCTTGATATGTGATACATGTTTCTTTTCTAAACTTTGAAATATTATTTACAAATTGGACTAGATTGTAATTATTGTAAGGTCCCCAAATCATCAAAGAGCCAGCTTCCCATTTAAAAGAGAAGTTTTTGGATTACATTATTAAAAACACCTACCAGGCATCTAAGTGTATCCTTCCATGTAGGACTGTCTTTAAAAGAACAAAGAATAAAATGAGGAACACTTTTTTTCTCTGCTTGCAGATTACTGGGGAACAGTGCTTAGGCCTGACTCACAGCTACCGTTAGCATGGGGCAGCTCTGCGGGTTTCAGGAGGATGATACTGTGTGAAAGTCGCAGTAGCGAGTAAAAGGTCCTTGGCTAGTATCTTCTAAGTTCATTAGATGCTTAACTCCACTGATTCTCTAATACCTGTGTCTGTAATGACTCAAAAGTATTAAGGTTTCTATTGGCTTTAGGTGGCTGTGACTAGAGGGGACCAATCCAAAGCACTCTGGGAAGTCTAATTTTTTTTTTTAGCAGGATGCAACTGCATCCCTCTTTCCTAATGTATCAGAGGAAGCTGAGTACAAATGCCACAGTTGACTGAATTTGTTTTTTATGTTACTCTATTTTACTTCATGAATTTGAGGTCAGAACAACACAAATTAAGCTATTTTGCAATATTTGCAAATATTTGCAATATTTGTATGCTGCAGAATGAATGCAGCAGATTTAACTTCCTCCCAAACGGTTACACAGATGTACACGCAAGGTAAGGTTTTACTTCTCAAGTATAAATGATTACAAGAGGAGGAGGAGGAGAACAGCATAAGGCTTAGAACAATATCCGTGGTAATGAGCAATCTGGATGCTGACCATATTCACTGCCAACTGCTTTTACGAGCATTATCAAATCAAAGTGAAAATGTGCTAAGGGGAATAAGGATGAATCAATGTGTGGAAAACTGAGGGCACTGTAACACATACTTTGATCCTATGGCAACTGAATTATTTAGATTTAAGATTGGAAAATGATCTGTCTGCATAATTTCACCAGCAATCTCAAAACTAAAAAATATTTCATTTCCTTAGTTCATTACCTCAGTGGATGGATAGAAACAGTAGCAGTAGGGCTACAAAGGATGAATTTTTTTTCTTGTTTAATAAGGTTTCTGTTAACATACACAGCTAATCCTGCTCTGGAGGTGAAAAACAAAGAGAAAACACAGGAAGTAAAACATGGGGATGGAACTGGTATTACAGCTCGATATTCCCTGTGATACAGAGAAAATGTTTATTAGGGGAGGAGTGGGACAAATCCTTCAGAAAGGGCCTCTTGGACCAGCCACTGGATTGTTGGTGAAATGTCGTGTGTGCACAGTCCGTTTGGGCAAACAAGCTTTGCGCGTGAAGACTCTGCCACAAGCACGTGCGGATGTCAGGTTTCATCCAGTGTGCCCATAAGACTTGAAAACAGGGTGTAGGCTGAGGCCCCTCAGCAAACATGGCCTTGTATGAGCTCATCTGATATATGTAGGATTTAAGGCAATGTAAGATTTTTTTGGTTATCCTTCTTGCAAGACTTTCATATCAAAGTTCCCCAAGCACCTGTGTTTCTGTTTATTCTCTGCCACGACCTTGACAGTGCTTCATGGACAGTTTGCTAGGGTTTGCAGAGTGGGTATTCATCAACCTCTCTTCTGTGGTCAACTCGATCCAGCCGGGTACTGGGGCCAAAGCCGTTACGCACGTGTGGAAATATATTGCTATCTCCTTTCTCCCTTCCTCTCTTCAGGAGTCTGGAAAACTTCTTATCCTCCCCCTGAGTCTATTTACTGAGTGGCCTGGTGCAGCCTTGCTGAGGGGTGTGTGTGTGTGTGTGTGTGTGTGTGTGTGTGTGTGTGTGTGTGTGCGCCTGCACGCTTCCTTTCACTCTTGTTAAAACTGTTCCCTTTACCAAATATAATTACAATTTGTTGGGCCACAGAAAGCGTGGTTTTCCTCCTGCTTCAGACTAAACATTAGAGAGTGCAGGACTGAAGCGCTGGTGTCTCCTCTCTTTTTATGCATTCGTTCAGCCTTAAGTTTCTGGGTTACCTTTACTCTTTCCTCAGACAAGTTGATATTTAATTATCCTATGCATGGAGGAAGAATTTCTACGTACGTGCCTCTCTCCTGTCAGACTGCCCTACAGAGCAGTGGTTAGAGCATAGTCGTGAGAAATAAGGGTCAAATTTCTTTTGCAGGGAACTTGAGTAACAGGGAGAGAAAGCACAATTTCTACCCCCAGTATACTTCGTGATTGATAGAAAATTGACCTTTTCCATAAATACCAAGGAAAGAGAGGTACTTTCCTGAAGCCCAATTAGTTGTCTGATGCCCTGAGAAACTGTGTTCCTCTCTTTCCCCCAGGATTTTTCCAGTAACAATCTGCTCATCATGTCTTTTTTGCAGCTAGTCATTCTCACTCTCCTATTCTTATCATAGGAGCTCTCATCTTCATTTAACATGAAGAGGAGAAAATTACTTAATTGGAGTGCTTATAAATTACACTAGATGTTCACTGCAGGGCATAAATTTGAGCATTTCAGTGCCCAAGTTCCTTCACAGGGGTAGCTGTAAATCAATGTTGCCAGCTAACTATATCCACTGGTGTTACCTCTGCACTGGCATAGAAGTTTGCTGTTTTAAGATTTATATCCGTACGTTTATTTGCCAATAGAGTTATTTTTCTTAGAGACTTATATCTAAACTGTGAATGAAGGATTTAATAAGATGACATATATGACAGTATAAAAATAAATACTACTTCAGGACCATTTAAAACACACCAGAAGTGTACCCTTAATTGAGACTTGCTTAGTGGCCTGGGAATACATCTTATGTAGGACTGATTATGCATTTCTGAGTTGGCAGGAAACATGCGTGCAGGAACACATGACATATAAAGGTCTGATGCAGAAGGATTCAGATTTGAGGTCTTAATAGGGATATTTCCTTCAGGCAGCTTTTGGCATTGGCTTTGTTTAGAAAGGTCTCATGATCTTACAGGGAAGGAATTTAGCTTCTCAGCATTTGCTCTGTGTAGGAACGCAAAGGTCTGTCTCTGGCATTTCTGACGGCTTGTCAAGTTTAGGTTGCTGTAACCATGAGAAAAAATATTCAGATAAATGACCTAAATCTGCACTTTCTTTTCCTTTTATTACTGTAATACCCCCAGATTCTCTCTCCTGCTCTCATTTTCATTTCCTTTGCTCAGCGCCAATTATCCCCACAGGTTTGCAGCTGCATGCAACCTTAATATTTCAGTGTACTCCTCAACCTTGTAGTGCTCTGAAGCACAAATGCCTCTCATCTATCAATCAACAGTTCTTTAATAACTATAATAGACAAAGAAATTTTGCAGATGTGTTCTAAAAGATATATCTAAACCTGCTCTGAACGCCCTTCGTGCTCTCTTGACCCTAAAGTGGATTTTGATCCACTAGCTGGGAAAGGAGTAAGTATTTTTCCAGTATATCCTTGCAGTATTTCCCAAATGCTAAAAAATCATCACTGAACCTCCAGAACCTCTCTGACTAGGAAATGAAGTACGATTACAAACTATCCCTCCTTTCTTTGCCCCCAGCTACTCCAAAAACATTTTATACAATGACATACTGTGACACTAAACCTGTTTTTACCAGTATAAGTATGATATGTCCCAAATAAGGAACAATATCCCTAAAACAGTTCAAACCATGCTGCACAACAGCAGACGGAGATTCATGAGGTACCACCAATGGGGGCTGGTAAATCCCCTTGTCAGTGTCTCAGCAGGGCTAATTCACGTGGATGCAGCAGTGGGCAAATGTGGCAGTCCCGGTCTGGGAGCCCAGTGGACTTGCATACTGTCAGCCCGGCTGGTTTTGTTTTTGTACTTGGTTTCTGGATCTGGGATTAGTGCAGGCAGAGGCAATTTGGAGGTCTCCAGAGGTACCACATAGGCATGCTCTGAAAGTCCCAGTTCCTCCCCTGTTTCCTGCTTCGATTTTATCCCCTTTTGCAGACTTCCTTATCTCACAGACCAACAACCATGTAGCTGTTGTGGTGGGTAAGTGAAAGGACAGCCCAGGGTCCCCCCAGGGCTTGTCCTCCTGCTGCGGCAAGCAATGACAGCCAGAGGTGCAGAGCAATGTGTCCTCTGTCAGGCAGGCTGGGGGGGTCTTGTATCCTCAAAAGGCTTTGCCTTTAAACCACTGGCCAGGAGCCCTTTTCCAGTAAGGCTTCTCAGTCCCTTTGGAGAGGAAGTGAAGGATACTGAGAGAGTGGAGGACTCGTTAGGTTTGTAGCAGATTTGGCTGGGGTATTGGTGTTTGTTACTTTTATAAAAGTTTTACAGACTATCACAGAAAGCTAAGGGGAAATTTAAAATCCTATAGTGAGAATAGACTTTACTAGGTGAAATTCGTTACTAGTGTAATTCCATAGAATTATCCCAGCAGGAAAGTTGGCTCACAGCCTTTTTTAAATACATGAGTTTTCAGAAGCTTCTGGTGACAGAGAAAAGATAGTTAGAGGGAATAATTAAATAATAACTGCCCTAAAGCCACCTGGAAATTGCCTTTGATATAAGAATCCATCAGTGCCAATAAGTGAAGCCTACTGGGAAGAAGATGAAACAAAAAGAAATAAAAGTGTCATGACTATTGGTGGACAAGTAGATGAAATTCAATTAGCTAAACTTGAAACACACATTCACTGTTGCAAATGAAGTTTAACTTTCCCCCGTCAGCACTGAAATGAACACTGCCTGGCCTAAGAACAAAACTTCTCGGGGGCTTTTGGCCTTATCCCAAAAATGTAATTTGTTATTACAACTTGAAATCTTATTTCTATATATTGAGAATCTGCTTCTATACCTATCAGGGCAAGACAGAAGTATCTTGCATCCTATTGTAAATATATACTTACTCTATCTGAGCAATAGTATTCGTTATTCTTGAATATTCAGAACATAGGAAATCTATAGTGTCAGTTCTGTGGAAAGTCATAAACCAAGTTTCTGAATCTGTGTGCTCTTGAATGTTTGCTCCTCATCATCTTATTCTGAATCTTGTGACCTAAAACTATTGCTATAATATTATATCACAGGTATTTCCTCTTAAAACCAATAAAAAAGTGCTTGCCTAACTGTTACTGCCCCAAATTCTTTTGAAAAGTGACATTCTCTTCTTAATTATGATCTTCCCAACTGCATTTTAGAATATAAAAATATAAAGCAATCTCTGATTCAGTAATAATGATCTACTTTTTAATCTCCTTTTTTGGTAAAACATTTTCACCTATGCATATGATTAAAAAATCAGCTTGCTAAGATTAGTTGGCTTCAGAACTTCAACAAATTTTTCATCCAGAAATGTACAGTAAATGAGCCCGAACAGAGTTTACACTGATTGAATGTTAGTAAATGTCTTGTTGATAGAATATGTTAATTAAAAGCAAAAAATATTGATGGCAGAAACTGAAGAATAAAAGGGATTATTTTATGACAAAAAAAAATTCCCTGAAAGGATTTTCAAAACCTACTAAAACATAAGAACAAAAATCAGTTATAATCCAAGCAGAGATTTAATACAGTGCTCTTTGCTAGGGATCAGATGCAAGGAACCAAGATTTTAAAAAGCAGTTGTCTAAAGTTGCTTCCTTTAGCCCAGACTGAAGATACTTCAGGTCCAAATTTGAATTTTTCACCATGCTAATTGAGCAGCTCTTTCTGAAAACAATACTCAAAGTCTGAGCCAGGAACTGCTAAGTTCTATTTCTGTGTTTGGGTAGTCTTCCCCTAGAAATGTGGTGGTTTAGTTAGTTAGTATTTGTGAAAACTAGCTCCAGACAAAGGCATTACTGAATTTACTCTTAGTAGAGAATAAAAACAAAGGCAGAAGCATGCCTATTGTATATTCACATTGTCACTTACAAGGTAAAATGAAAAAATCTCTAATGATATCTTGAATAAAAATCTGTGCAATAAGTGACTTACCAGTTACTAACCCATCAAAATTTTTCATTCCAACCATTTGAATGTTTCCTCTATTTGGATTTTAAGTACTTTTAAAGAAAAAATAATCTGAAATTCTTAATTGATTACAGGTGTGGATTTTTACTTTTCTCCATCTTTCAGCGACAAAATGGAAAAAATGTACAAGTAAGAAGGCGGGTCTAGAAGGATAAACATACAGAAAAGGGGATTTTCAGTTGTATCGTTTGGAAGGCTTTTTCCCAGCATTGGTGCTTTCCTTTTGAAAAATCAGAAAATATTAAAAATATTTGTGAAAAATGTTGACAGAATAGTAAAATAATTTGAAAATTAGCTTTAGCTCTCCTGCTAGGTAGCTAGCAGTACAAGTATAGGATTTGATTTTTCTGAACTAGGTCTTTTCATTAAAATATCTTTGAAAACTGATTATATCCTGTGATGTGGCTTAAAGGAAAATCTTCCAGATTTGTTAGCACTGTAGATGTATGCAAACAAGTCATTCCTAAGAGAGTAAACACATCATGAACCTGGGGAAAATACAGCAAAAGAATCCCCTCCTCAGTGACTTCAGATGTAGGCTGTTTCTTTTCTTCCCTTTCCATCCACTGATCAGATTGTCCTACTAATAATATCCTCATCCACCTATCAAACCTGCTCACAAGATCCAGAGGTAGAAGTCTATCTCCTATCCTGATGGCTTTTCTTGCTTGGTCCTGCCTGCCAATATCACTACCTAACTTGGCTCAGTAGTTTCATTCAATTCAAAGGTTGGTCGGACGGTACCTCAGCATGTTCCTCTCATTTCAGTGCCTGTCCTTTGCAATGGCTTTCAAAGTCCTTGAGATGTGCTACCACCTCTCACAAAAGCCTGTGCTCTCTCTTCCAGCAAAATCCTCTGCCTGCTCTGCCATACAGTTCTCATGCAGAGGAGGCATCAGCTATTAAGGCAGTTGAACACACTTGTGGGTGTTTAAAGTCTCTCTTCACAGTATAAGAGCTCCTTCCCCCATCTGATCCCCAGAATCCAAATTCAGGTATAAGGATAGTTCATATCTAGATAAGTTATGAGTAGATAGCCTATGCAAAATAACTGTTCTGTGGCAGCATGTTTCTGTTTCATGAGTGAGTGGTACTTTCTCCTCTGCAACCCTCTGTAGGATTTACTGATCAATACTATAAGGCTACACTGCAGCAAAAGAAGGCTGGAGCTATAAATTCTTCAGCGTTTCTCGTCTGATTTTAGAAGAACCCGTAATACAAGAATTGCATTTTATGGTCACATACTCTGAATCTGCTCATTTCTACTGGACAATATATATTGCAACCATCACCCCAGCAATGCCATAGTTATGGTTGTAATAGCACAGGTCATCTAAGCACTAATTTTCTAGTGTCTCTTCCTAATTTCCTGACATGTTTTTGGAGCTGAAATGTCACATATTGATTTCCAGCACAGACCTGAACCTTTTCTAAAAAGCTAGAGGAAAGCCCAGACAGTCTGCAATAGAACAGATCATCACTGATACCTGTTTCATGGGTGGCTTTCTCCCAGGCCCTATTTGGAACCAGAGGTTTATAGATTAGTAGCCATCTGTAGCTGGTGCACGCTGCAGAAGTGGTATCCTATGTACTCTTGCTTAAGTATTACTAAAATTTATTCCCAGACATGCTCACCCAAGGAAAGAATTATCTTTCAGTACTACAGGTTTCTAGATGTGAAAGCGTACAAGAAGGCAGCAGCATCTCTTACTTCTGGGAGGTGCAGTTGTGAACGACAGCAGTGAGCCTATACGTGCTTCTGAGCTCCAGCATCAGTTAATTCAATTGCAATGCAGGAGTCTTCTTTTGAAATGAATAGGAGTCTGTAAATGCCACCTTACAGTCATTTTGCTGCTTTATTTTCTTCTGCTCACTGTGCTGTTGCAGAGGGATTGAGGAACAGGGATGAAAAGTAAGGAACATAAAGGAAGGAAGGAAGAGAAAGGAACATTAAAAAAATAAAAAGATAATTAATGGGTATTAAAGGGGAGCAGAGTCAGGGGCCTATAAAGCCAATATCCAATTATTAAGGAAGGCAATTCAGTTACAGAGCCAGTGTACGGACAATTACATTCGTGCCAAGGAACCCTAAGGCTATTCTTGGAACTATTTACTTGAATGTGTGCGTGTGTCATTGCTCCTTAAAAAAGCAGTAATGTCACTTTAAAGCAAAAACGCACTTTTAAAAGCATGTGACGTTTATGTATACATTAGATCAACCTAAAGGTGCAATTTACAGTTTTAACAACACCAAATATAAATACAGCTATTTGGGTCTGCACTGTACTTCTTTACAAGTCAATTATTTAGTTTAAATACTTGAGTTGATTTTCAGCTATGTGTATAAAGAAAGTGCTCATCTTTTGTTCTGAGCTTTGATAGTTTACAAATGACTTATTTCTGATATTTTAATTCTGGGACATATGTAGTTCTCATTGCAGAATGTGCACTTGCTAGGGAAATAGTTGCAAAAATAACTTCAGGGAACACAAACAGGGCACACTGTCTACTGATTTAGAGGCCTCATGAGTGCAGTTTTCTGGATGTATGTGGACAAAATGTTGACATTTGTAATTCCAGAGTGTTTCCACATCCAGTCAATTTGTCATTATTATCTGTATCCTGAGCAGGGATCACGATTTGATTGTTTTAGGCACCGTACTTGCACATAGCAGGCCCCAAAGCAGGAACTGCCTCAGAAACATCAAAGTCTGAATGTAAGCACTGTTCCCAGAATCACAGCTCCCAGAGAGATTAATACCTCTATCTCAATGTCGTAAGAAGGACAGTGAGAAGTTTTGACTAAATATTTACAATATGAATAATATGGAATTAAGCTCAGCAGGAAAATGCAAGACAAAACTTTTCTGCTAAAAATCTTTTTGTTCTTTTATGATAATAAATCCTTAGGTTTCTAATACCTTCTGTATATACATAAAATAACAACAAACTTTTACAGCTATTTCAGTGTACAGCAGTTTGGGAAAGCTACAAGGTTAGATATAAAAGTAAACACTGACTATACAATTACAACACTTGAAATTTTTTCAAGTCATTAAAAGCAAAACCAGAGGTCAGGAGAACTGCTTAACATGTAGTACCTCAGTGATAACTCTCAAGTTTTTTGTTATATGTTTTCCTAATAACAATGATCTGTGACTTTAGTGTTTTTTTGTCTCTAGCTCTCACAAACATTTACGAAGGAAGTAATATTGTGCATATTCTATAAAGATACAAAGAGATAGGATGTTGAAATGTTCAAGGCACATAGCACACTGGGCTAAGGTGCAGGAATGAAACTGGTCATGAATGAGCTCCTGGTCAGGAATGAAACTGGTCATGACTCCTTTTCCAGGCCTGAATAACATCTCTGTGTGCTAACATTTTATAAAACAAAATTTAAAAAGTTTGGGGACCAAAACTTGCACCCTTACTTCATCTGAATAGTAGCAAGGATTAAATATAACTGCTATTGTTATATATATTAAATAGAACTACTGTTGTTTCAAAATGTTCTTCAAAGTCCTCACAACGACAGAGGAGAACCTTACAGAGTTTTCTGAAGTTTCTGAATCCGGGTGGGAACAGGAACAGTTCCCAGCACTTCTGGAGTTGGTAACAGACAACAGAGGTAGGAAGAAAGAAAGGATCAGTTTTGATAACTAAATCGAACAGTACATTTATCAGCAGTACCAATGGGACCCGTGCTCTGTCAGTCCCATAAACAAGTCAACGGGAAGGGTCTAGTGAGGAAGAAATCGTGCTTCTGCTGGTTCACTGCTCACTCACCTAGATAGACTTCAGCTGCCCGAGAGGCATCTGCATACCTGAGACTGCGGTAAGTAGCTGCAGATTAGCTCTCCTCCTATCTTGCTGCCGATTTGGCCCTGGCAATCTTGTTTCTTTTTTGAATGGACACAGAGAGGATATAGATACTGTGAGCTGTACTCATGCAAACTAAATCAAGGATTATAAACATCTGCTAAAATTGTTTCCTAGCTTCTTGATATATTTAGTGGCAATCGGATAACTAATCTGGTGACTTACTTGAAATACATGACCATATTGCCATGCCCTACAACACCATTTTTATCAAAATTGAAGAGAAACATGAATGACATTTTGAAAGGAAGAAAAGGATTTGCAACTCTAGATATGACAACATATTCATGAATGCAAAGAGTTACCACCTGATCCTCTGAAATGCCACTTACTTCTAAAGAAGGGTCACACTTTTCACGCAAAAATGCATGGGGAATGAAGCTACATGTATCACAGTACCCATTGGTACCCATCGCTCAGCCTTTAGTTAAAGTCTTTATCTGTGTATGGAAACATACTGCTTTCCTCATTATTTTATGCCACCCAAGACAGCTGTAGACAGCTATGGTATAAATCACTATTTAGTACTTTACGGTCTATATTCCTCACCACTTCAGTGTTAGTAGATTATGAAGACATATTTACCTTGCTGGACATAAACATAGTGTCTCTTCACTTGGAAAAATACAAAACTGAATTTTCTGGCTGCCATGATAAAGAAGATGCCTGTAAAATATATTTGCATTTGTATGTGCCTGACACACGTGATTTTTCGGGGGGGGGGGAATGGAACACGTTGTAACATTCAATATTTACATATATATGCTGGATGCATTCTAAGCAGGTAAGAAAAGGTTTATGCTCTGTACCTAGCCAAAGCTATGTTAGATAGAATTTGCATATGGCAGATGGGTAGGATTTAGAGATCTAGAGATCCAAACAGTCTAGGGAGGAGATGGGCGGTTTGCCCACCTATAATAGCTCTATATGTGTGTCTTTCTATAAACTATTACTTTGATTCTATATAGTCGTAAGGAGTTTCCTTTTGTTTATTTTAGGACATGTTGGGAGTTCTTTAGTCAAACCTCCTGCTCAAAGGAGGTCAAGTGTGAGGTCAAAGTAGGTTATTCAGGGCTTTATCCATTCTGGTCTTGAAGAGCTCCAAGGATACAGACTGCCTAGCCTCTCTGGGCAACCCAGATGTATTATTATACGACACTTAAAATCCCAGGGATATGTCAGTGCATTAAGTTAATTGAGTTGTGCTTGATTAATCAGAGAATTAATTGGTTAATTTGCATCCAGGAGTCCTAATAACTATTTTTAATGTTTATTCCTAATGTTCATTTTCACACTACTAAAACAGAAAAAGAGCAGTTATTTTTGTAATCATGTACAATATCTTTTATTTGTTTCTCCTCTGAAAGAAAGGGGAGGGAAGTGATTTCTATCAGGAATTAATAGGAACTGCTGCCACAACAAAAATCTGGTTAATACATGCAAAACTTTGGTGCTTTTTGAAAATATTGTAGCCTTAGGGCAGCTCCGGCCTATATGACTATCAGTTATCCCAAGCTGGAGATGGCAGCATTACATAACAACGAACTGCTGTTGAACTCTTTCTTTAGGAACAGACAGGTTTCTTTGCCTTCCAAATTCACCATGCCTGACTACTTTTTAAAATTACTTCTACCTACCTTTTTCGTTTAGTAGCACATTTGGGGACAATCCCTGCCCTCAGTTTCAACAAATCTGCCGCTGTTTTTCATATAAATGGACTGGGCATACCTGAGGGTGGTAAGTACTGTCAGGAAGTCTGTTCCGTACTAAATGTTCACCTGATATTCAAGATCTGACAAGTTCCCTCTATGGTTATCAGTTCTTCATCTGAAAAATACACACAGAGTTACTCAGGAGCCCAAAACGTCAGTGCCCAACAGGCACGATGCCAGTTATAGGGTCCATCCTGTCTAACATCAGTCACATGTATGTTATTTCTTAATTCTGTAGCATTTATGTTTCATGGTGTTTCCAGATAACTTCTGAGTTTTTGAAGACATGGGTTCAGTTATTTCAAGGGAAGTGACCTTCAAAGTGTGAGAAAAGAATGGTCTAGTGACCCATATTGTAGCCTGAGACGCTTGGTAGACCCAGAGAGGAACAAGAGTTCCTCGGGCATAACTCTGATTTTCTGTTTGAATTTAAGCCCTTATGCAAAAATGAGGTTGGTTATTTCAGTGCCTAGCTTTTGAGTGTCTTCGGTCAGATTTTTTTTTTAATTAATATTTACAATTTCTCTGCTTTTAAAAGTTCATCCCTCTGTAGTATAAACTGTAGGTCTGAGTTATACCTTAAGGTACCTGTTCCATAAATGGGAGAAACAGGCCTTTCAAAATGGGAATGTGAATCTAGCACTAATGATCAAGTAAGAATACAAATACAATCCTTAAAAGACTGATGGCACTGCCAATCTTTTGTCTTATTGAGTAAAACCCTTGTGTAAAACTCCACAAGCTTGCTTGGGAGGCAAACAAAGCAGAGGAACATCTCATTTGTTTATCCTGATAGGATTTATGTGCAAATTTTCTGGACATGTAATGTTCCCAGAGCCAGAAGCAGAACCTTAAAGCACAGGCAGAAGCTTGTAAATATTGGAGCCTAGTAGGGCCTGAGGATCAATAATGGATTCACAGCTGGGAGGATCCACATAAAGTAGAAGCTTGTTAAGACTGAGATATCTAAATGCCATTAATCTTTTGGCTTCTTGTCTGCAAAAAGGATATTGTAGTCCCTCCTTAATGCATAAAGACTTTGACAGACTAGGCATATCAAAAGTTATGAAATGTTTAGATATAGTGATAATGGAGCTTAGAGCTGAGTGCATAGAAGCCCTTGGAGCCTGGGCAGCCCAGGTGCCAGGAGCCTGGAAGTCTCGGCTTTCTGGCACCTCATCCAGCAGACTGCCTAAGAGCCAGAAAGACAAGCCAGCAAGCAGTCAGTGTAACAGGACTTGATAAAAGATCTCCTGGTTTCCACTGGAACTTGGGCAAAACAGATACATTATTGAAAGAAACACCAGATTTCATCAAAGTGGCATTTTCCGACAGAAAAACATGCCATCCAAGAATCTTTAATCAATTTTACCCCTAACTGCATTGTTAAAACAATGCGTCATACACCTCTGGTGTACTTTGTGCCAAATCAACACTAGCAGCCCGGTTGGCTGACTAAAAGTCTCCCTTTAATCACTGACAGAAATTGCTGCTAATGTTAAGAAAACCATGCCAGCCTCAGTGAATGCGCATTTATAGACACTTTAAAACTCTGCACACAAGCATTTATTGGTGATAAAAGTCTCCAAAAGCAATACAATATGGCTTGGTGTGACTCAAAAACATTTAGCATCGTTCCTGTTAACTCCACGACAGGTACTTATTTATGTATAGCATATCATAGTATCCTAGCACCTCACAGGTGGCCTTCTGGGGAACCGTCCCAGCATACCTCGGAGGAGGGGACGTGCCAGCTATTCTTCGTAGATCAGACACTTAGGCATACAAGCCAACGGCACAGCAAGTGTGTGCTGTGTACTGTTCTCAGATTGTAAACTGGGACTGCTATCCAGAGCGCAAACAGGGAACAGAAAGACAAAGTGAGAGATATGCCGGCCATAATGTGGAGTAATTCAGCAGGCGCATAGTTTTAAGCTCTAATCTTCGCTGGTCACTTGGAATTGTACCTCTCATTATACCTATGAGGGCCCCAGCTTGAACCAAACCCTGTTTGCACCAAAATCTGCTGAGAGGCTTGACTGAGTAGGTGTTCTCAGACAGGGCACCCACACCATACACAAGATTAAGCCTTTTCCTTAATTCAGCTGTAGCCTTTTCTTTTAAAGTTTAGCTGGAGTGGTTGGAGCTGTTCAGGATTTCTCATACTCTTCCTGGTATTTGACAGGTGTTTGCTTTCCAGAAAGAGAATGTCCTTGCAGAATGAGTGTGTTAGTCTACTGAGAGACAAAAAGATCAAATAAAACATTCATGTGCCTAAAGGAAAGGCATTTAGCTGCATTTATAAGGCATTTTGCCTTATAAATAGGCTATTAGTGAAAGCACTCGGTGAGGAAGTGGGAGACCTCAGCATTAATTTCTTACTCCAACAGACTAGGTTGAAAGGGATGCTGTGCTGAAGCTGTTCCACTAAAGAGGAACTCATTTGAGATTTTGGGTCAAAGGCATAGAGAACAAAAGCAAGAGAAGCATGTCCCTGCAGCCTAGAGGTTAACATCTGTGTTAAACGTGCCATACATCTCAGTCAGACTTTTATTGCTCTGACTCGTGTCACTTGCTATACATCACACCAAAAGGACTACTCTTAGTGGCCAGCTTTTTAATTTATTAAAGGAAATTTAATAGAGCTAACTGAGGGAAATGTGAATCCTCATTTTCTCCTGTAGTCCAGTGGGTGCACAGCTTTCTCTGTCAGCAGAGAGCTATCAAGAAAGAGTATCACAGAAAACAAATGACTGTCATTCACAAAAATGCTGAAATGCTTACAATTAATTGATTTTCATGAAGCAGACAGCTATATTTGATTTGTGTACTTTACATTCAGGATCTTTAATAAAGCACTTTTGTTAAGAGTTACATATAGACTAATTTAATTAAGTGCTGTTTTACTTTTCATTAAATTTTTCAGAGAAGTATAATAGAGAAAATTGCTTTACAGCAGAATGCCATTTATTGACAGAAAAGCTCTTTATTCTAGTGTAAACAGTAGCATCAGCATAGTCTGTTTGAAAAGAAACTTCTGTGATTTTGCATGAATTTGTTGGGGTTTTTTTGTTTTGTTTTGTTTTGTTTTAAAGAAGACAGGTATTGTGGTAAGATGTTAGGCTAGGACTAGAAGACTAGGGTTTCAGGTCCTAATATTTTCCGTGCCTAATATTTTCTTTCTGGCAATCCTTCTCTACATTATCAGCTGTTGTGCAGCTGAATTGAAAAATGGTTGGGATAGTGTAGTGAAGGACATGTGCCAGAACAGAGTTAACCTACTTAAAATGTCTTCTGCGTGCACTACCTGCTTCCACTTCAACCAAAGGCAATACACCAACTGTAGGTATCACCTAAATTCAGGCCAAGCATGAAAGTCCTTGCCAGTCCAAGGACTTTCCCACTGAAAACAGTAGTAGAATAGTTCACCCCCTTCAGGAGTGGTATAACCGTCTTAACCGTGACTCCCTGAACAACTTGACACTTGTTGCTTCCTTACATAGCAGCCTTTTTACTGGTTTCATGCTTATGTACCTGTGTGAGGCTTTCTTAGGAGTACAGAGTGACTGGGAAGCCACAAAATTAAAGCCAGCACAGTAAACAGAATATGATCTAGAGAAATTTCATATCACACCTATGACCCTTCCAACTGCAGCGTGACCCCTTTCTCACACACTGTGCGAGATTGTCTTATGTATGTGGCAGAACCTACTGTTTCTGTCCCAAAGCAGAGATGTGCAGGGTATATAATAAGAACCAATGATTTTGCCTAAAAGTAGACTGTATTCAGTGTAGCATTACTGACGCTACATGGGCTTCTGGATCCCAGTACCAAACTGCAGTTTTGGCTTAATTTCAATGATAAAGGACAAACTTAAGCTTGGTGTTAAGCACTGAAGTGAGGCATCCCCTGTCCCTACCTCCTCCTGTGTCATCTTTCACATGGCCTCGTTGACCCACACTTCTGCAAATTGGATTTGACATTTGCTAATGTGCAGGGAGAAAGGGAAATGAGTGGAGCATCAATATTCTGCCTCCAGTGTTCTGGTCTACTGTGCAGAAAGAGTAAGTAAATACTAATTCTCCCAGTGCTGCAGGTATTCACCTCCCTTCAGCCTCTCTGCCCCTCAAATCTAGAGCATTTTACCTGAAGCATCTAGGTGCCTTCTGCAGGACCACGAGTGACCCATGACAACAAATGCACAGATAGCACCTGGCCTTCATTTTGCACAACTTGTAGATAATCCCTCCTTCTTGATGTAGTCGTTGTTTAAAGTTAATAAAAGGAGCCAAGCATTAGATATTCAGTAAAAAAAAAACATTCTTCTGAAATAAATGCCACAGTGATTACTGACATTAGCTACAAATTCCCTATGCTGTTCAGATGCTGTTCTAACCAGTGCCAACTTCCACAGGGCAAGAAATAGACAACCAGTTTTCTTCTCTTAAAAATAGTAACGATCAAATAATATTCTTCATACAGCTTATACTGAAGAAAATGCAGTAGGGTTTGTTGCTCAGGTTAGGTAGTCAAAAAACACTTAACCCATGCTTTCTAAGGGTTTGAACAGACGTCGTGAAGTCAAGCACAGAGGATTGCTTTCTATCAATTCTGGTACATTTACACACAAATGTCTATGTTCCTCTGACACATCTACTGAAGAAGAGGCAATGTCCAGAAAGCTCCTACAGCCTTGCCCACACTGAGTAGTTCCCTTATTCAGAAGTAAACTCCACTGAAGGTTTCTGGGATTACTCACAAAGAGTGGCGCAGCTCAACGTGAGCAAAGCTATTAGTATGTTGTCTTTCATCTTTTTGTTTCACATCTCAGAAATTGCCAGTGCTCCTGGAGCAAAATGGCTTCTCTAAATCGAGATGACACAGAACAACAAGGGCCTGATTCTTATTTTAGACAATGATTTAAAGCTGATTGTGCAGTCTTACTCACGCAAAACTCTCACAAAAGAGAGCTGAAGGACAGTAGGATTGAGTTCTCATCCTACCTAAGTTACATTGCTTGATACTTCAATATTCAACCAATAGTGGTACTGTTCAGACAATTGGTTTTGAAAATGACACATTAACTTCTCATTTTAGATGGGTAGAAAAATTTTTTCATGGTGAAATGAGCAAATGAACAGTTAAAGATCAGGTGCTTGTTGTTAAAATCAATATGGCTTTATAGTAACATTTCATTCTTCCAGAATAACAGAGTAAAAGAGTAAGTGTTTTAACCAACTCATCAGATGTGATCAAAGGTACATTTGGACACAATCGAAACATAAAAAAATCTTTCCTCTTTTTCTTAAGAAAAAGCTTCATTGATTATTTTTTCCTGTATATGCTATCAGCAAACTTACAGTGGAAGCACAACCACAGCGTGAGTCGCAGAGCTGGTAACTTTTTATGAAATGTTGACAACACACAGTATGTTACAAACAGATTCCAGTCTTCAGCTATTACAAGTAATAATAGAACACCGACATTAAAAAAAAAAGAAAGAAAATCAGCCCCATTTTACTTCCTTGAAGCATATTCAGTAGTTACACTAAAAACAATTTTTATAGAAATCCTCTATACTCAATAATTCAGAGGGAAATGCACTTAAAAGGAGTTTCTACTGCACATCTTTGAATCAGTTACAGTGAATATTACTTTTTACTGAACTCAGAAGAAATAAGATCCTCTTGATGCATTGAATCAGATGAGTAATTGTGATGAGAAATAAATTAAAATGATAGAAAATGCCCCATTTTTAAGTATGCTGCTGCGCATAGATATTCAGTATCTGCATCAATTCTTTATAGACATTTTGAAATGCAAAAAAAAAAAAAAAAGAAGAATAGAAACATTATTTCTTTTATAATGATTACAGAATGATTTTATAGCAAACAAATTACTTTTAAGGCACATTGGCCACTCCGTAAATACTTCACTTCCACTAAAATCCAACTGTCAATTACATTTCATTTCCATAGATTCGTTGAATTTTATGAGGAAAAACAAAGGGGAAGGATGTTGTTTACAGGCAACAAATCTCATTTCAAAAGCAGTGCAACACTGAAACTGCTGTGTGTCTGCAGACTGAGAAACCACTCTAAGACGAGCATTCAGTGACAAGAACCGATCTTTATCTCGGTAGGAATGAGTATCTCTAATGAAGCTGTCCAGTAGCTCAGAGGTAGTAGCTATGTACCATACGTTGCTTTGGTTGCTCTGGCAATCATAGAGTTTATTCAGACAAACAAATCTGAACTTTTTCACTATGTTGCTACCTACAAACAATCTGAGCTTGTCTCAGCTCTTCTTGATGTAATTTTAAAACAAATTCTCCATTTTGCAAAAGAGAAAATGGCTTATAGTTTCCTCTTTTCGGTCTCTATTTTTTTGCAATATTTGGCTATGCTATTCAGGTACATACTTGTATCCAACCATTTGTTATTTACAAAGGGATGTCCTTGAAAATAAGTCTTAACATCCTTTCTTTAAGTGCAAATGTTTAAACAAAGCTCAAGTCTTTTCATGACTCGAAGACTTATTTCGTGAAAGGATCCAGTAAATTACGGACTTAGACTTCGAAAATATCACAGTTGTTTCTTTAGTGAAATCAAGCAAACTTCTAATGCCTTTGGTACAATTATCTAATCCTTACTTAGGCAGAACTCCCACTTGAGTGGCCCTGCAGTTAAGTTTTAACACCAGAATCTGAATCACTGACAACCTGCTTTTCCAGCGTTAACCGAATGCTTATAATGAAAAACAGAAGCAACAACCAAAGTTATTGCTCTGTTGTTTCTACTTATGCCATAGAAATCTGAAGAGAGAGTAGAGATACCTTTCAGACAGAACAGAGAGTGTAAAGAAGTAGATGTCTAATAGATATAGACTCAATCTAGCTGTTTCAAGAAGCCTGCTGCATTAGATTAAATTTCGTTGCATTTCAAAGAGCTTTTTACTATGGAAAGGTTAATTTGAGGCAGATGCCAAATCCTACTGCCTATGGAAGGAGTGACATGCATAATAAAAATGGAGCAGTATTTTCGCCCGCAAACAGAACACACACCTTATAGCAGTACAGCTAGAGAGGGGATGTAAATGTTCAGCTGAATCTTACACTCAGTCTGCATTCAGTGATGAATGTACAGACACCACCTTGTCCCTCATTCTACTCATCAGTTTATGACATGCTATAAATCTACAGGAAAAAGTTTGCTTTAATAATTATACAAACTCTTTTGCCTCCTTCCCCCTGCCCCCAAATAATCTGAAGTCACAAACTAGAAATACAAACAGGGAAAAGGAAAGAAAGCAGCATTAATATTAAAGGTTGGGAACAGCTCTACTTTCATTTGAGATTTGTTCACATATGCCACTGACAATCCGCAATGTATGTTTCTCATTAAAAAAATAAATATAAAGGATTTAGTTGCTCTAAGATTGTAAATATGAAGGATTTAAAGACTCTAGTTGTGTGGTGATTGCTCTTCCTCTAAACATCTGCATAGCAGACTATGTCCAACTGCCTGTCTGAGAATGAGAGCAGCACCCATCCAGCCCCTGAGATGAGCCCTTCTGAGGGGAGACCTAAAAGGAGTGGGGGAAGAAAGTTCCCCAGGGCATATACAAGTTGAGCTGGTTGGAAAATTGAATTTTTTTCCTCAGAAAATGTTAGTTCAGTTCACCAAAATGATTTGGTTTGAATGGAAGTTGGTTTAAGAAAGGTCCCCCTTACGTCCAGGCAAGCTACCTGCCCCAAGATAGCGAAGTGCTCAGGCCACTGATCTGAGTGATGGAGCAGGAATTTGCTGCCTGGCAATCCAGCAGGAAGAAGGACCAATGAGGTCATGGGGTGCATGTGCTGTTTTTCATATTTTTTCATGAAAAAGTTCAAAATTCCCAGGTTTGTGCAACTGACAAATGGAAAATTCTGGGAAGATGGGAAAAACATTTCCCATCCAGCTCCATATACCAAGACTTCTTCAAAGAAAAAGAAAACCCCCTGCTTCGTGTTTGACTTAAGCCCTGTGTAAAATCACCATTCAGAAGGTTTTAACAGTAAAAAGGTTTATTTAGAAAAGAGTTTGGATTGTTCCTTAGGTTTTTTTTTTGGCAAACATTTAAATCTTTTCATAACTCAAAAGACTGTTAGTGCCTGATACCTAGCATTTTTCCCCTATGTAACCAGTAAAAGCCAATTTCTTACTGGGACAAGCCCATCAGAGACCCCAGCTGCTCCATGTATAAATACCCAAATCTGCTATTCCACCACCAGTACCACTTAATCCTTTCCTCTTGATGTTTTTGCTTTGTTTCCCACAAAATTCTAGAGCCCATGCGAGGTCACTGCCTCCCAAACTCAGTGTGTTACCCCACCTTCCTCTAGGAATTCCCCACGTTCTCCCTCAGGGTTCAAAGGAAATCGCCCCCTTCCCAGTTTTCCCATCCAGACTGCAGCACAGCTCCTGTCACCATTCCACACCAGGATGAACATCCTCAGCCTCCCCGACCCTTCAGTCCCCATGCCCCAGACCACCACTCAGCATCTCTGAGGGGGTGAGCCCACTTCCTACTGTCTCAGCACAAACCCTTCTCTCCCTTGTTTTTCAGCACAGAGCCCTTTGCCTTCTTTTAACTCCGCTTCTGTTCAAGGCAAATCCTTTCCCCCTATCCCTCCAGCTCAATGCCGGAAGTTCTTCTTCTTCTTCTTGAAGAGTATGTGTTTAAAGGACCTGCGAAAGTCCTGGTTGAAGATGGTGTAGATGACTGGGTTGAGGGAGCTATTGCAATACCCAATCCAGAAGAAGAACTTGAAGAGAGTCTCAGGGATCTCACATGCCTCCCGGCAAATGCCATAGAGGCTGTAACTGAAGAAGAAAGGGAACCAGCAAACTACAAAGACCCCCATCACCACAGCCAGCACAAAAGTGAAGCGTTTCTCCCGGGCCTGGGTGACTTTCTTACGGCAGATGCTGCTGCGCTTCCGGCGACGGCGATATGAGAAGAACTGCATGGAGCGGCTGCTAGAGCGGGACAGACGGCTACTAGAGTGCTTGGAGGAATATGAGTAGGAGAAGGACTGGCTCTTGCTGCTTTTGCGGGGATGCTCCTCCCGACTCCGCCTCCGTCTGCTCTCTGAGGTGCTGCTCTCCTCCAGCTCAATGTCCTCCAGCTCAGAGGCTTTGCGCCACTGGTGCACTGAATAATGTCCGTTCTCTCCCAGCTGCATCCTCAGGGAAGTGCAGCCCCTAGCAGCCCGGCTCAAGCCATTCTCAGTCTGGGAGGACCCCTCCGGCATTGTACGCTTCTCAGAGAGGGTCCTGGTCCTCAGCTTGGCCACGCGGTAGATGCGGATATAGACCAACACCATGATGAGGCAGGGGGCAAAGAAAGAGCCAATGCAAGAAGAAAGGATGTACCACGTCTCGTCGTTGAGCTTGCACTGGGGAAAGACACCTCCCTCAGGCTCCCGGTACATGGAGATCAACGGCGGGAAGGAGATGACGGCTGAAATGAGCCAGACAGTGAGGATGATGGCCTTGATCCGCCGGGGGGTCCGTTTGAGGTTGTACTCCACCGCCTGCGTGACAGACCAATACCTGTCGAGGCTGATGGCGCACAGGTGGACGATGGAGGAGGTGCAGAAGAGCACATCCAGCGCCAGGTAAATGTTACACCAAGCCTTGCCGAAGTACCAGTAATTCATGAGCTCGTTGGCTAAGGAGAAAGGCATGACCAGAGTAGCCACCAGGATGTCTGCGCTGGCCAGGGACACCAGGAAGAGGTTCTGGGGGGCTCTCAGTGCCCGGCTGGTGAGCACGGCTATGACCACCAGCACGTTGCCCACGATGGTGAAGACGATGAGGAAGCCCACCACCGCCGCCAAGCTGGCCACGGCCGCCGGCGAGTAGGGGGAAGGCGGCTGCAGGAGGGCCGAGGCGGACGGGGAGGAGGGCGGCAGCGCCAGGGAGCCGTTGGGGGCGCCCAGGCTGGCGTTCACCACCACCAGCAGATCCATGGCGGGTGTGCGGGGCGCCGCCGCGCTAGAGAGCCCCGCGGAGCCCCCGCCCCGCCCCGCCGCCGCCGCCGCCCCTCCGCCCCGCCGCCCTCATCTCCCCCCGCCGCCGCCGCGTCCAACGGCCGCCGCGTCCAACGGCCGCCGCGGCGCGCGGCTCCCCCCCGGCTGCGCCGCCCGCCTCCCCCCGGCCCCTCAGGGCAGGGCAGGGCAGCGCCGCCCCGGCGCGCCAGGGAGCGCGGCCGCGCTGCCTCCGCCCGGCCCCCGGCGAGGCGGCAGCGGGGCACGGCTCGCCCTCGCCGCCCGCCCGGTCATGCCCGGTTCCGCGCAGCCCCCGGCTCCGGAGAAGACGCCGCCCGGCCAACGGGAGTCCCCGGCGGCAGCTGGATGCTCGCAAGCAGCAGGGTCCGAGGCAGCGGCGGCATCAAATCCCATGGAGAGCGGCGCCGGGGGCCCCCGCTCCGGCGGCGCGGCAGCGCGCTCTCGGCGAAGTCGCGGCTGCCCGGCGGCTCCGTCCTAGTCTTGCATCGCGCTCCCAAGCGGCGGCGTGCCGTGCCGTGCCCCGCCGCGCATGCTCAGTCCCGCCAGGTGAAGCCGCCGCTCCCGCCCCGGCGGAACACGCCAGCGGGCGGAAAAACCGCCCCAGGCGCAGACTGCCGTCCCGCGGGAGCCCGGCGCGCCGGAGCCCGTCTGCCCTGCCCGGTAGCGGCAGCTCCCGGCAGCGCGGTCGCGGAGCCCCTGTCCCGACCTGGGGCGGCGGCGGCACTCCCCGCAGCCCCGCGCAGCTTCTCGGCGGCCGGGCGGCCGCTTCTCCTCGCCGCGGAGCGGGCGGCTCTGAGGGGGATCGGCCCCCCGTGGAGGCGGCGGCGGTGGCGGCGGCCACGTCCCGGGGATAAAAGTTAGCGGTGCCATGAGAAGCGGCGCCGAGTTGGCTGGGCGGCGGGTGGCCGGCGCCGCCGCCCGCTAGGGGTCGCGCTTGCCCGCTGCCGCGCCGCCGGCGGGAGCCGTTAACGGGCGGCCGCGCGCGCCGCGCCGCGCTGAGGGGATGGCGGCGGGCGGGCACGGCTCCTCGACTCCTCTTGGGAGAGGTGTAGCATGTATTTAAACACCAGCTCAGGACGTGTGTTCGTCTGGACCGCGTCTGCTGCTCTGCCACCTGGTTAAAACGCCCTCGTGGTGGGGTGGATGTGAGCCTAAACTGCCATGAGGGCTTAGAAACTCGCTGTGTTGCCCTGTATCTGTCTCAGTGACAGGCCAGCTGGAAATGGGTCGGGGAAAGCGAAGCTTCACAGGGCGGATGCTGGTCTCTAAAGGGAGCGGGGGTAAAACTCTGGCGGGTGCTTAGCTTTAATTCCGAAAGCAGAAAATTGAGATAACGTGGAAAAGCACTGAAGTGATTAAGTGTAACGCTTCCACGGCGTGGACTTTCTTATGGCTAGAACACCCCATTGGCTTGGTCATGACTCAGTTTTGCTGGGAGTTTCTCCAGAAGATATGAGAGGCTGGGATGCTGTGATGACATTCGCCAGCGGTAGCTGCGGTGCAGGGGGAGTGTGGTGCTTTCGCTGTGCTCCTTCCTGGCAGAGGAGGGGAGCTGCAGGCGTTCCTCCTTCCCACCCTTCTCCTTCCTGCTGCGACGAGGCTGAGGGGCACGTCTTCAGATCTCCTGAGCAGGCAGCCCTGTGACTAACGTTACCTTCAGCTGGAATGAAAAATCTGAGAAATTACAGTAAAACTGAAGTCCGGGCCAATTTAATGCTTAAAAAAATTTTTTTTTAAATTTTTATTAAACCTGCCTAGGGGAGGGTAGAAAAACCTAGTTTGGCATAGCCCTAGTCTGTGATAAGTTTTCTGCATGATCCTGAGAAGAGCCTCTGTCTTACCGTGCTGGAATGTACCTTCTCTCTTCTCAATCTGTTTCTTCCTGCCAGTCTTCCCCTCCACCGTCAGGGCCTCTTTCTGTTTGTAACACCATGAGCTGGGCTATAATAGTATAAAGACAACAGACAGCAGTATGCATCTCTTCTGGGGGAGCCTTTTTTGGTGTCAGGGGTTTGGATCACACGTTCTTCAAAGCAGGGACTGTCCTGGTCTCTTTGCTTTTGTGCTTGCTTTTCTTGGGCTGCGCTTGAGTCTGTGCTTATATAATAACAAGTATAATACAGTAAAAATATAAAAGAGTAGCATAACCCTACCCACAGGATTATCTCTGTTCAGTTAAGGTGAGCCAGTGCATGAAATTATCCACAGCCAATTACTTATGTGATTGTTTTTAATTCGGGATAATATATTGCTTTTATGTTGCATGGAGATGTTAGCAGTCTGTGTGGGATGAACACTTGGTCCCATCTTAACAAACAGATCCGATAAAAGATATCTGTAGCAGGACAGCAGGACTTGCAAGGTTCAGTGGTGCTGAAAACCACGGCCTAATTCAGATTCCATGGCTATTACCTAAACTTGGAGCTGCCTAAACTCCTTCATCATGATCCTGCTGACTTCTAAAGGAACCTGGTGTTTTGCACATGGGCATTCCCATTCTGAACAGCTGTCTTCTGCCCCCCGCATAAGCCCCATCTGGACTCAGAGAATGCAATGTCCCTAGGTCTAGCAATGGTTGCACTGTGGTGGACACATTCTGCTTACTGCTACCAGGATCATACTCTTTATAATACAAAAAACTGGGGAGTGGAAGGGCATGTAATACCCAAGAGAACTTCTCTTCCAGTGTCTAACACTTAACTCAGTAAAATACTTGGTATTATAATGGTCTGCTGGTTGCATTAGGACAGCCAGGTGCTTTGCAGAGTGAAAAGGGATACTCATTTGATTCCTGCTACCTTTTTTGGTGTAACCAGTGCTGGCTACCCTGTTCTCCATCAGTTTGTTAGGCAGGGTACACTGACTGGATTTTGAAGGGTTGGAAGTGAATATGCTCAGCTCAGGTAAGAAAAATCCTCTGGAGTTTATGATCTAATATCTATTTGGTAAACAATTTACGCTGTTTTTTTTTTTTTTTTTTTTTCATTTGAAAACTAATGAGCAAACGTTGAGACTGTATGTCAAAGAGAAAGGATACAATTTTGAAACCAAACTTTGCCAGGTAACAAACTCAAATAAGACTGAAATACAGAAGCTTTAATCACCTCAACAACCAAAGCATGACATACAGAACAAAATGAAATAGAAATCTGCTGCCTCTTCCAGTCCCCCTACATAGAAGGCAATCTGATAAGGAGGGCTCTTTAAAAAATCTTGCAAAGCCACAGTTACATGGATGGAAGTTGAGGTTATTAAAGTTCAAACAGGAAGTAAATTGCACATTTTCAATACGAAAACTAAATAGCTGGTGAAGCAGCTTCCTAATATTTGTGGTCAATTCTTCATGTTTTGAATCTTCGTGATGATATCTATGAACTCGGGACAAGGTGCAGGAATTCAAGGTCAAACCTTTAATGTAACTGGCATTAGGCGGAAAGCTAGAATTTAGGATCAAATTGGTTCCATGTGGGTTTAAAATACAGTAAATACAAACTGTAAAATCACATGAACATTTGGGAATCAAGAACTAACTGTCCACATGGCTAGATGAACCCCATGGTATTAAATTGTCTTACTACGGTACTTAGAAAGTCAGACGGAGCAATCTCTCCTGTCAAATTTTATGAGCAAGTATGACTTGAAGTTGTATGAGCTGGAACTTGAAATAAGCTCTCAGCTAATGAGTTTGGGCTTCAAATTAAAAGAGATCGAGCTTTTCAATAGAGATTTATCTTTCCTTTGCTCAAAATAAGTCAGTACAGAAGTTTCAAAACAAAAGAAACCAGACAAGCAAATGCCTGAGCAGTTATTTGTTTGCCATTTGTAAAAGATACAGGAAAAATTAAAAATGTATCAAGAGTAAGATCTATGCTGTCTTATGATTTCTTTAGCACTAGAATTGTATTGTAGTACTGGAATAATTCAGTCAGTGGGGTGTGCTGACACTGTGAGCCGTAGGCACACGTATCATTTCAGCATAACTCCAGTGAAGCCAGGGAAGTAACTTTAGATTTTTATCCATGTAACTAAGATCCAGTTTGGGTCCTGTATGCCTAAGTAGCAGTATATCAGTATAGTTACAGTTTATGTGTACAGAGATGGATGAAGCATGTGCATAGACACTAAAAATCATCTGTCTTCCTGAAACTCCACTTAGATAAAGGTAGGAGAAGGGAACGGGTAAACAGCAGTGGATAAGCCAGATGTGGTCATGCTTTTGAAAATCAGTGATTTGGTGTAAAAAACAAAGACTAAAGTTTATAGAAAGTCGACAGCTTGCTGCTCTTTGTCCTTTCCAAACACTGCCCCTATACTGAGTTCAAATGCATCTCTCCTTGCTATATCGACTTCATTCTCAAAACTAGCCTCCCAGTAGTTAGCAGCTCCTACAGATGGGCCTGCATTTGAGCTGATGTTTGGCAGGCATTAATAGGCTACCCTGAAAGAAACGGGTTCAGAGGCAAAATGACGCTCCTCTAGGCGTAAAGCCTGGACCTGGCTTAAGCTGATTTAAGGCCACTCTCCTAAAATATCCGGCAGATACTGTAGCATATCCCCTCTACCTGCTCTGCCCTGTCACTGATGCTCTGGTTCCCTAACCCAGCACCCCTTTATAAAGTTGTCATCGCAGCAGGCTGAGATGATCCCCTGACAGCAGAACTATTTCTTAGTGTTTGCTGTTTCTAATTCTTGTTTTTCACTTGGATTCTCCGGTTGAGCTGGCCTTTAATTTAGTTTGATCTACAAGAAGACTATATTAGCCAAAGAGACCTACCACCTCCGCTTAAGTTTAAATCTGTGGAAGTCAAAAAGCTGTTACTAAGGAAACGTCTATGGCCTGCGTTGGCCTGAAGAACTCAAGTCAAACTCAGGCACGGTTATGAAAAGTGACATCAAGTGAAGTCACTGAAGTTGATGGAAAGATTCCTGTTGACCTACACCTTTCCACTTCTGTTAGGTTGTATAAGAACATTTACTTTGAATAGCAAATAGGTTGTCACTTAGAAGTGCACATCACACTTACACACGCATAGATTTAGCAGAAAAAATATTTCAGCTGGTTTGCACTTTCAGACATGGTTTCGTCACTTCCATTTGAGATCCGAAGATCTGCGTGCCGGAAAGCTTATCTGTTTTTTGTTTGCAACTGTATCAGCTATCTAGTGAAAAAAACTACCTATGTCTACAGACCTGCCTCTTTAAATACCGTATCTTTAGGTCATCATGGTTGCACCCATGCTATTAAGAAAATGTTCTTCAGAGCATTATTAAATGATTACAAATGAATCTCTCCCTCCACAGAAGGACAAAGTTAGCATTTCTAAAGGAAATATGTTCACATAAAGGGAATGATACTTGATTTTCAGTGGGAACTGGGTTCCTTTTTTCCCCTATGCCACTTTGAAAATGCATTTTAGATAAACAGAAAGGTCTATAGGGCAGTCTGTTTTACTAAACATCTGCTAGTGCTCTTTAATCTCTCAAACTAAGCTTTTCATCAATAGGGAAAATTATGCAGTCTTACCAGCTGTACAAAAACGATCTGCTGACAAAACATTCTGTACATCTATATACTTTTTGAGACGTGATTTGTGTTACAAATCTGCTCAGGATGCCGTGATCAAATAGAATGGGTTAGCTGGAATCTCTTTAAATAGTTAAAGAGATAAGCTACAATACAAACCATGTGATAGCAAAATGGGATGAAAGAAGAAGAAAGAAGAAAGCCTATCCTGGAAAGTAAAAGAAAGGTACTAAATATAAAGAAATATGCAGTTACTTTGGAAGGGATTCCAAGTATCAGTTGAGTATTGAGTCTCAGTTTCAAGGGAAAGACTGTGAAATTCTATGGCATTAAATAGACATTGAGATGTAAATTCCTGAAAGAATTCAGAGTAAACTTTCAGTATCCACAAATGGAGCCACATTTTCAAAAGAACTCAGTACCAACCCACTCCCATCATGGTGCTTATAATTAAATTTTTCTTTGAAGATGTAGCTAATTATTTCGATACATAAAAGAACATTGAACTTTGCGAATCTAGGTATCATCTGACTTTTTGTTTGAAAACATAGTTTGGTACAATTATGTTTTTCATTTGTTAACTGCCCCAAAAACATATTTAAGGCTAATTTAAATCTTAAAGATTTTTTGAAGCCTGCTATAAAATGGGAATTAATGTTTGGGGGAAGAATACTGTAGGCTTTTTTTTTTTAATCAACAATTTAAATATTGCAGCAGAAATGTGAGAATCCAAACAGTTTTCCAGAAGCAACTTTTCATTTTGGAAGGAACATAAATTTTGGACTTAAACATTTTTCCAGGTTTTATTTTTTTAGTATGATGCCCAGAGTAACAGAAAACTTTGATTAAATTTAGTCTGATTGAAACCCATTTTTCTGTAGGAAAGAATATTTCATGACAATTAAGGAGTCAGGACCAAATCAAAAACAGTTTGTTTGTTAAACTTTTTTCTTGATTTGGAGCTAAAACTCAATTGCCGTGTTGAAGTTAGTATTACGCTTGAGCTGAAATCGAACAGAAGAACGTGTCATTTCAGCTCCCTAATGTAATTTTTTTCTCTCACCTTTTTTAACACTTTTTCATGCTCTTAATAAACAATTGTTCTTTGTAAGATGGTGAAACAGAAGTGAAGTAGTCAGCTACATCTTAGCTGGTCCTTTTCTGTAAGTCTTGCTTGATGAGAGCACATCAGCCATTACTGAGTTTCAGAGAGTGCCATTGATTCGGCCATTTGAAGCCAAACCTGGGGCTACCACAAAGGTATTTGTTTGAGTCACCCTATTATTGGGTAGTCATAAAGAATAGATGTGTCCCCTCTCTTACATTTTCTTATTTGTACTGTTTCTCTTAACTGTGTTCATTCTAAGGCTTCTTCATTTCTTGTTTATTTAGTCAGTACTTTAAATAGTCTTCACAGACACCTGTACTGATAGGTGTGCCATTTGCACAGGATGAGCGTATTATTGTTTTAGGACTCTGTATTCTATCTGAGAACTCTTCCACATGATTTTGGTATTCTTTTAATCACACTAGACTTCTGCACAGTGGTGTGTAGGGGAAGTGCAGTACTGAGTTTATCATTCTGAACTTACATCAAGCATGCTTTTTTTTTTTTTTGCATTTCAAATAAGATTACCCACATTTGTAAAAGCTTCATCTCAGCAGAAAAAATGATGTATAGATAACTTATCTGTGATACTGTCTATATCTCATTTATTAATTGTAGAGCCTGTTTGTTAGACATAAGTATAAGATGATCTGTTTTCATGACATATTTTCAACTGATTTAGTTATGAGATAGATTTTGGCTACAAACTCTTCTACCTCCATGCTCTTTATTTTTCTATTGAAAATACGTATTTCCACAGTAATGGTCATGTAGAAGAATCCATTCCAATGGGTTCCAGTGAAGGTGAGGGACAAGATGCAGTCTTATCTGTCACCAAGGTCCATTACCTTCCAGCTGCATATACTTCCTGGCATACCTCGGATATCTTTGCTTAATATTTTGAATTTTTATGTAAGGGACTTCAAAGGCTGATACTACGTATGACAGTTCATTATCAAATCAAATCCCATGAACAAGAGGCATCTATTGTCTTGTACGTTGTTCTACGATGCTCTGTAGGAGGAAAGTCTTGTCTATACAAGATCAGTTAGAGCAAATGCTACCATGTCCCCTGAGTCTGTTACGAATGGCAACTTCAAAGCGGTATAGCTGACTAACTTTAAGACTTTCCACGGGAACAAGAGCAGATTCTTTATTTCTTCTTTCACATCAGACCTCAGGGGTATACACAAATCTTTTTGTCCTTTTCATTTACTTATGTCTATGCTACAGGGACTTGATTTGTATTTGTTAATAAAGCATTCTTCTGCCTTTTGGAGGCTATTTTAGCTCGTGCAGATTTGATTTCTTCAAGGCATACATCCAGTTCTGCCATCTTCTCTCATTACCAGAATACAGTTTTTTTTCTTGCAGTGTCTTGGGGGTATTCTGCCTTTCTGTTCCTCTGCTCCTCTAAAATAGGGTGAGATTGTCTTTTTCCAGTTGTTGCTCTTCACTGGACTTTCCTTGCTGTAGTTTAAAATCTCCAGTAAGTCTTTTAACAGTTTAATAAAATGTTCTTATGTCTCCCACTATTGCTGCTGTTTCTGCTTTCAGTGCCTGTCTATCAAGATAGCCTCTTTTATCCTTTTTTGGCTCATCTTTTTACTGCTTTATCTTTATCCCTATATTCCTTTTTTTCTTTGTTTACTTTTCTCTGGCCTTAATGTACTGAGTGGATTTAACTTACCTTGCCTTCTTTCTGTAATAGCATCCCATGTGGCAATGCTAATCCACTCTTCTTTCCTAGTTTTAATAAAGAATAATATCTGCTGTATTAATATAAAATGTACAAATGGCTTCTCATTCTTTTTATATAATGTCAAATGCAGTTTCTGCTATATCTGAAAGCCTGTTTGAATGGTACAACGGCAAATCATTCCTTATGTGAATTCCAATTCCATCTTTCATTTTAAAGCTATTAATCTTTCTTAGAATCTTTTTTTCTAATAATTTCTTCATTTTCATGATAGTTAATGTATAATTGATGTTCATATGCCCCCAGTGTCTGTGAATTCCATTATACATGGAAAAGACCTACATGATTTTTTGTAGTGCTATCAGAGGAGCTCCAACATTTCTTCACGTATTTCATTATGAGAAAATAGTGTCCCTCCACTAAAATGACAAGTCAGTCAAGCAGCCATTTTTCACTGTGAAGTGAGCCTTGTCTGTGTTTGTACACTGCATCTGTCAATTCAACATATTATTGATGTCACCCTCGACTTCACTAGTAAGGACCAGTAAAAGCACTGTTAAAAATATCACTCTTCTCTTCATCATATTTATTTGTTCCAGCTTTGTGTTAGATGGTGGTCATTTTCACACATGCACTTAAATACTGCCAAGAATTCTAATATTCCTTCTGTATTATAATATTGCGCTTCTTTGATGATTTGGGACTATTTCTAGCCTATATTACAAATTGCATAGTCCAGAAAGGAACCCAAAGTTTGAAAAGAGTTTGGAATACTGACTTCTAGCAGACATTATCTCCCTGCTTTAGTACTCTTTCTCTAGTACCCTTTATGCTGTCCACTTGAGAATTGCCCATGGATCAAATATATGCATTTGACATTTTACTGTCAATACTTGGATTTGGTCTCAGGTCTGTGATTCAAATTTTGCTTGTCCTTCTGTGTTTTGATGAATAGGCCTTTATTTTAGAAATAGCAAATCCATGAGTATCAGTAAATATACTCAGTGCCAGCAAAGGTTTTAAGTGGAAATGGCTAATTAGAAGCATCTTACGAAGTGTCACAAAATTACTTCTGAATACATTTAGCTCATTCTCACTCCTGTTTGTCATAACGAAAGATGAAGAAAGGGAGGGAGGGACAGACGGACAGGAGAAACCTCTACCTTCTTCCCCTCTTTGCTTAACAAAGCCTCTCAAGAGTATGGACTCAAGTGTTGTGTTCTTTCTGATCTTATCCATATCCATTTTTTCAACCTCTGCAATATGCAGTAATTTTTGCTCTAGGTCTATATCTAGCTAATGGCAATCATCAAGGATATTAGGTAAGACATGTCAAAAATTGCACTGCACCTTTAGGAACAAATTATCTGCTAAATGTGGTGAACGGAGGCTTTTCCAAATAAGTATAGTGTAGCTCACAAAAGATGCACAGCAGGAGTAGCAGAAAGTATTGTAGCCTGCTATTATCTGTCAGGCAAAGGAATGTTGACTTCAAGTTCACTGAAAGTTCAGGAGATCGAAAAAGCATAACTCATTGACTTTATTGATTGAGAGTAGGAAGACTATAATCAATCAGAAACTTAATGGTATCTGTTACCAATTCTTGATCTGTTGAATTAATGCAGCTATTGGAAATGGGAGCCAGTTTAGTGCAGTATTTAACATTCAATCACTTGAATGTTAAATACTTGCTTATCATAGCTGTATAAAATTGAGCTAACTCCAACAATCTTTCAGTCTGGAAAATGAAAGCACAGAAACCATACAAATTAACTATAGGTCATGCAAACTAAAAAAAGTATGCTGAAGAAATTTTAAATACTGTTATGCAGAATTAACATTTATTGTGAAATTTAACTTGAACTCTTTATGTTAATGCTTAAGAATCATTAATGGCTGGTTCACAGCTCAGCACAGAAAAAGATCCTACTTAAATGTGAACGTTCATGTATGCATAGCACACCGGCATGAACAGTAATACCGGTCTAGATATCTGCAACATTTATCTCATGTTCCTTCTCTTCAGCAGATTCACAGAGCATTCCTATTACTTCAAACACATTTTGGTGTCCACTGTAGAGGGACATAAGAGACATATCTATCTATTTGCACTTTCTTGAGCTAGCTTGACTGTTAGCAGCATTCGTAAGCTCTCAGGGAAATGTGTAGCCATAAGTAATGATGTTACAGCAATATCATTAACAGGGTCAAGTCTAAAGACTCTAAATGCCAGAGTGGATCAGATAGATACATGTTCTTATTGTACCTGTTTAAGAGCAATGATTGTTAAACAGTTAAATTATTCAAGTGAGCGGGGATATGATTACACAGCAAATTAGGCAAGCATGCTTGGCAGAACTGGGAGCATCCTGCAAGGTAATACCAATGTGTCAGAGATTTGCTGTCTCTTGATCTTTAATCATGAGCACCCCCCTCAGATGTTCTTGTTCATGCTGTTTATATTTAATCAATCCAGCAGGTGCAAATCATGGCTCATATCCACCACAATTCAAGTTAGGTTGCAAGTAAAGAGTATGCATGCAAAGCATTTCTGAAGAACCTGTGAAAACATCTTCAACGACTTATACAGCATTTGTTGCTTACCATTACACACTTGACTATCTGCTGTATTATCATGCTCCATCAGCAAAGTCATTGGCAAGTTAGCAATCCTGTTCCTCCTGGTAGTTTCATCACTTTGTTTTGATGCCTTTTGCTGGACAGACACGCTTTTGATTCTCTTCTGGCTCTAAAAAATGGAGTGAGATGTATAACAGCTATTACATTGATGCTAGTTTTCAGTATTCCATTATATACATTAAAAGGGTAGGCAGAAGGGTCAGAGCTTCAGCTTCCCCTGCTGGTCAAGGTGCCATAACCTGGAGTCACAGAAATATCTGGTGAATACAACTTGGGAAAGGTGGCGTTCCCTCCTTACCTATAACAGTAACTTGTCCTTAAAGGTGGCCTTGGCATTAGCTAATCCAGCTCAATGAGAGAAAAATACTAATAAATAAATTTAAAAAAAAAGTGACAAAGAGCTAAATTTATAAAAACGGAGTATTTTCACATGTGCAGATTCATACAAAATTATTCTGTAAATCTATTTCAAAGCTAGGTTCTTTGATGACCCCATTTAAAGTATTCCTCTTTTGTGGTGGGTACTTTCTGTTTTCAAAAAAGCTTATGCAGGTCCTGTGATCAGATGTTATTGCCAGCTTCTCTCAGGAAGGCATTTGCAGCAAACTCAGCAGTCTGACTGAGCAGCCTCCAGCTAAATAGTCACTCAAATAAGCTGATCTGACTTTCATTTAAATCAAACAGTTTTAGGCAGTAGGCCTGACCGGTCTACCCTCCCTCCGGAAGAGCACACTTTGCTGTTCACTCAAGAAACTGCCTCAGTAACAAGACCACAGTGATGCTCTCTACTAAACTCATAGCTGATGCAGCTCCACACAGAAAACAACCCTGTAATTAAATTGTTCAAAATGTGAAGATCAGTATGTTTTACCATCCCTTCAGACCTAATTACTTGCCAAAACACACTGTGTGCAGAGTGGGAATTAATATTAATTAGCAATCTTCTTGAACTGTAGATTATAGCCATTATAAGGAAAGAAAATGATTATGAGATTTATGCAACTCACATCTTTAAAAAAATGTAATTACAACAACAACAAAGCATCATCTGTTAGTGTACATAAAGAGGTTAAATGTAGACTTTAGATCCAGGCTAAAGTCAGCCTCAGTTGACTGCATTCCACAGAGTTCATCCCCGTCTATACCACAGCAAGTGATAGGAGGGGAAAGCGCTTTGTGTGCTTCCAGCTGGTGACTGTTTGGTAATGTTGCCCATGGTGGTTTTCAGTAGGCAAAGGACTGCTGGTAACTCTCTGGGCCAGCTGGTGTGCTGCCAGATGTGCCTTGGTAGCACCCAACTCCTCCTCCCCAGAGAGGAGGATATCCAGACTCCAGGTGGCCCTTTCAAGGCAGGAGGGCATGTGCAGGGCCAGGGCACCCTGCCTTGTGCTAGAGAGCGTGTTTAGGGCAGTTTCCTGATCCTGGAGGAGCAGCAGAGCCCCAGCTATATTGCTGTATGCTAGACAGCTCAACCTGGGACCTGGGAAGTTAATGTCTCTTTTTCTGGCTCAGAGTGTGAAGGTCCAAGCTCTTGCTTCGTTGGCAGAAAGTATTACTGACCTTCAGAGTAGCAAATGACATTTCTCCTTAGTGTCATACTAGACTTCTATAATCTAGGCCATGTTCAGAAGACCTAAATACCTCCCACTTTTGTACGATTAAAGAAGAATGAGCTATTTCAAGAGCTTTCAAGAGAAGAGTATTTCAAGACCAATCGAAGGTATCAGATTTTGTGACAGGGAGTGTGATTTTATGGAAAATCTTTTGAAGGCCAATATTAGTAGTATTGCACTCCTAATTTATTTTGAAAGCCAATACAGAAAAAATATTAAAAATTTGTTGAAATATAAAAAACATGAAAACATAAAAAGCATTTTTCACTGTGCTTGGGATTCCCAGCTCTTGCAAAGAGGTTATATTTGCTTTCAAATGCTAGCATCCATGACTCTATATGAATTCATTGCTACTGCACTGAACAACATTTATGAATGTTTTACATTTGCTGTTAAAAGCAAGAATTAGATTGCCACTTTTGTTGTGATATCTTTTTTTATTTCTAATCTATTTTTTATTGCAGATTGTGCTGTTTTGTACTTGACATGCTATCTTAAAGCCATGATCACAGCTTCTTCTTGTTAGTGACCGATATGTAAGGATCTATTCCCAACACTTACAGGAAGGGAACCATAATAAGCCAGTGAAGTGTATTCGTGTGCATATTTCAAGGAGCTGACAGTGGATTTTAGTTGCAAGTCCCCCACTCTGACTTATTTTGAAAGTCACATGGAGGACACTGAATGAACAAAACAGTGGAAATGTCAACATACTTTGCTTTATGATTTCAATACCTGGAAGAGAATAGGATGATATTTAAATATCTTCAGTATTTGATCCTGATAACAAAAGGTGAAAAGAACAGTTGTTTTAGGAGTTTGCAGTACTCCTAGGTTGAAAACTTCCATGATATTGGTAGAATTCACCAAATAATAAAATCTGAAGAATCATGAGAATGAATATTGATGAATGAAGACAGAAATATATTTTTGATCTGAATAAATCTGCTTAGTGTTGTAGAAGAATCTTATATTCATCCATCCCTCCAAGAAACTGTGAGTTATCACACACAAAAAATCTCAAAATTGTTAATAGATATAAATAAACAGGCTGTTCCTGGAACACTAATATTTCTTAGGGTAAAAAAAATCCTTTTATGGATCTTCTGCATTCATTTTAAAAATTAAGAAAAAAGCAAGCAGCTCCCAGATTTTTTGAGAAATTATTCTAAAATACATTGAAGAGAGAAACTAGCAAGCCTTGTGAGCCATTTTTGTTTCAAATTTCTAGTCCTTCAGTGTTTAATAACAGGTATCTCAATGTCCCCTCCAAACTGCAGTAAATCCTTTTGATGATTGCATATACTAGAAAAGATGTCTTAAACTTGGAGTCATCAAAAGAAAGATTTTATGTTAAATAATCAAAACAAACAGTTTATTTCTTGGGCTAGAAAAAGAAATGTCATGGACAAGACAAGTACATCCAGGTATAATCATGTAATGTCTCTATAGAGTGTCTGATGTGAACGTATGTGTTTAATTTAATCCTTACCATCCAAGTACTGCAAAGAATATGGTTCTGATTAATTTGTAATCCTATAATATTATTGCTGTCTGGTAATTTTAGAAAAAAGGCAATCACCTTGCTGACGGAAAGTACCTATTTTGGACAGCTGGCATAAAATTTTGATTGTTGATCTCATGAGATATTTTGAGATTTTCCAGTTGTTGATTTCATCCTCAAATGGGTCAAGGCAAAAGGGACTGGTTCAGTTGTCTGAACATTGATGCCTAGCTCCCACAGCACATCTTGCTTAACCTCCAGGTACTACTCCCAGAGGCTGTGCAAGCCTCAAGGGACTTTCATGGATGCCATAGGGCATCTGACACAATGCCCTGTGTTCAGGTTTATGTTTAGGCCTTTATTGCCTATGTTTAGGCAAATGAAACAATCCTAAAGTCCAGAATTTATGTATCTTATTTGAAATATTCAAACATATTCTGTTTTAGTCAAACAAACATTTTCATTTTAAGGAATTTCCCTCAGAAAAAATTATGGAAATCAGTATTTTCCTGCAAAACACAACTATTATCGACTCACAGTGGCTGATAGAAATTTTCTGTCAGAAATGTTTGTCTAACTCTGCTTACCTGTAAACAATAATGGAGAAATGACAGAAGAGAGAATGAACGCTTGTTTCAGTGGTTCCTTTCCTGCTTGCGCTTTGAGATTTTCAGGAGTGCAGCTGATTCGCTGGCAGAGGCTTTCCTTTCGTCTTAGGTAGATACTTTTATGTCAGACTAATAACCATTGTACTTCCTGTCATCTGAGGAGGAAGGTGCTACTTTGGGTTCTGATCCCTGCCTCAAAGACTATGTATTTTATGCAATGATCTTTAATGAAGAAAGTGGCATCCAGACTTCTTCCCCTTTGGCTTCCCTATTACTTAGAAAGATCTGCTCACTCGTTACTGCTCCTCCTGGCCCAATTACTCTTCACTCTCAAACAGAAAACTTTCAGCAGGGGAGCTGAGAATCCTCTTCTTCCCATCCCTCACCAGTCTTTCCAGAGAGGTAGGAGAAAGAAGCTGGAGTCCCTCAAGGCAGATGAGGTTTTAACAGCAATGAATTCCCAGTCTCCTTCCCTTTCTAAAGAGGAAAAAAAAATCCACAAACCCTGGCTGTGTGCAATTGTACGTGAATGTGTGAATGCACATGCACTTGCAGGAAGGAGGAGGATTGGTATAGTCAGAGTCGGAATACATAGAAATAAAATACAGCATTTTCCTGATACTGACTGAAGTTGAAGGTGCCTGAAAAACAGAAGATGGTTTCTCTTCAGTTAGTTTACCAAAATCTATTTAAAATGACTTTCAAAAAACATTTTAGAATTTACACTTAAAATTAAGCCACACATATTCATCATGCCAGAAATCAGAACTATTTCTGCAGGTATTAAATTAGAAGGTAGCAGAATTTTGTCTGTGCATCTAAAATGGAGGGATGTTAAATAAATACAGATCCAAATTACGGTAAAATTTTGGTGAGTATTTGATTTTTAAATAGTGTTTCTTCTAGTAATGCCTACTTAAATCCACAGAGTTTTAATCTACATACCACTACAGAAAGTTTGCCATTTCCTCAGTGTATTTTTTCTTAATGTCTTATATAAAAACATTTTTTACCATACATAGGATAAATGGAAAGAACTGTATGTTTGCATTGATTATGTTGACCATCAACTCAAAGCAGAAACAGAGTATTGACACAGATGTCCAGTGTACCACTTCCCTGTATTACTGTCGTCCAGATCCTCCTCTGAAAGTTCTTTTATTTAGTCATGTGGAAGGCATTAAGATGAATAAATATAACAGGCAAATTATGTTTAATATTTTAATATGTCTCAGTTGATTTTCATGCCAGCATTTCTCTGGTTATGGTGCTAACATTATTTGATGAGGAGAGAGATGTATTAAACTAAATTATTTATCCTCATGTGCGTTGGCTTTTTTCTGCCTAAAATAGTGCTAGAGCTTTTACTGTTCCTCAGTCTATAAAGATTTATGAATTCATCTTTAAAGCAAAAGGATGGCAAAAATCTTCACCTGCTTCACTGAGGAGGATAGTAGGAGGCAGTGAACTTGTTCTTTTCGTTCTTCTCAGTGGTCAAGCAGTAAACATACAGTTAGAATAATTCTAGCAAAGAGGTCTAGTAAAAGCACAGGTTGATAGGTGTGATGGGGGTATTGAAGCAGCTGAGAACAGAATACGTTGCATGTAGCTTGAGGATGAAGGGAGCAGCCAATCCTGGCATTAGTAAGCTGGTTTTTTTTTTTATCCCTGCTCTCTTTCACTTTCCTGAACCACTGAGCATTTTAACTCTGATCCTTTGTCAGCAGCCTTTGCCACAATTCCCATCAGGTACAAGCTCCACATCTGCAGGAGCCAGCTCCCACTTTTGAATGGTGCCAGCTGGGGCAGGAGCACACAGTCATGATGTAGGTGTGCGTTGCACTTGTACATCCCTTTTTCCACAGGGACGTAGGGCTTGCCTCCGTTCCCTGAGCATCTGACTATTATTTCACTCAAGGGAAAAATGATGTGCTGCTGGACAAAAGCTTTCGGAGGACGTCCATTGGGCTGTGTTGCCTTAGGTATGACTATTGAAGTCAATGAGAAACTTCCATTTCAGTAGCACTGGATCAGACCTTTGCAATCTTACACTTGTGACAATCCCTAGAAAACTTAGCTTCCTCTTACTTTAAAACATTTTCAGGTGAACTAGAGAGATGTGCAAATGGACTGACTCAGGCACATCCTTCAAGCTGAGGAAAAGAAAATCCCTAACTGGTATACACTGTCTCAGGTGAGAACCAGAGTTGTATAAGACAAACCACCATTCCAAACAACTACAACTTTCCACTCTTTTCATCAAGCATAGTCATTTACACATATAAAAAGGGGATATGAATTGTCAGGGCAGAGATGAACAGTTTAGGGACTTAGAGCAAAGTCATTTTTCGCTTATGTGGAAAACTTACATGACATGTTGTAAATGGTGATGAGTCTCAGGAGCAATAGTGTAAGACGTTGCTAGTTTCATGGGAAAGGCAGTTAGAAATGTAAGCAGGTTGTCTGCCAACCTGTAGTCAATACTACGTAATTTTTCAAATAATGGAGCAAACCTTGATATGTGGCAGGAAGTTACTTTAGCCAGTGGAAATAGAGAGAGAGAGAGAAAAAAAAGATGGCTTGATGGACACAGACCACATGATCAAAGAGACCAAACGCAGTGCAAGACCATTATAACAGGGCATAATTGTCTATGGCTTGCATACGGATATGGAGTGCTGGAGTCCTGCAATAGAGAAAGACAGGACACGAAGATAGGCAGTGAAATTTTTAGGGGCCTTGTTGCGCTCCTGGTACAGAGACTTGTAGGAAGTATGCATTGCCAGGATGTGAAAGTGATTTTTATCTTTGTTTCTTGAAATGTAACTATGAAAGATTTTTAAATCACAGTATTTGTAAGTAGAGTTTATCAATGGTTTTGAAAATATAAATCATAGTGTCAATAGAATAACTGCATGATAACCCAAAGATGGAAAGTCTCTTCCTTTTCTTGCAATATGAAAGTTAACTGGGGAATATCAATAGTTGTTTTCAGCAGCATTACAGATCTTCTAGTTATTTTATGAGGCAGTTACGCAGTAATTATCACTGTTCTTTGATATCAGCTATAACTCCTAAAACTATCCAGCTTTCATACAGACATTTTCATTCATTCAATCTATCTCTTTTCAATTCTTTTCCTACTTTTTTACTAAAATGATTCAGTTAAGATGTCAATTGGGCGTCAGATGGAATATCATCTGGATGATGCTTTTTCCAGTTCATTCAGTATGACTGTTTAAAATGTTATCTCATTTCATCTTAGATCTGTTAAAATTAAGACTTGCATTTTCTGCGGAGTGATAAAACACCCTGTTTTACTTCATCATTTTGCCAGCCAGGCCAAGGAAGTTCTTAAAAAAATGTTAATTTAACATAGCATTAGGTTAGCATTTGACTTAGACAAAAGAGTTCAGAGTGAAGCAAGCAAACAAGTAAATCTTTCTGCAGCATCCAGGGAATCTTGTATGTTGTTGTACATCCAGCCCAGGCAGCCCATAAAGCAGACAGGAATTACGGTGGGGTTTGTAAACAACAGGACAGATTTTCCAAAAAGTTGAATGAACTTTGTAAATTACAAATTTCTATTACAACTTTTCAAATTACAAAGCTGAATGAACTTTTTCCAATCTCCATCAAGTCCGTCAGCTAAAAGACAGAATAGTGAAAATAGGGAAAAGACAATGAGAAGAAAAAATGGGATGTTAGGATTTTTAGAAGGGAACTCTAGGTAATCTGGTTGATTGGGAGATTAGAGAAAAAAGACATTAGTGAAAGAAGTTGAGAGAAGGAGAAATAGATGATGAAGGGAAAAGCAATGATCTGAAGTGAATGTGCTAGGAATTACATCTGAGAATGGAGATGGTCTACAGCTCCCTCCAACACAAGCACTCACACACCCACAGCTCTATGGGAAGCTAAATAAATTTAGTATTGAAGTTATGGGAAGAAATAGCAAAAAAACACCTTCAGGCATTGCACAGTCAGTGCTCAGAGCAGAATCCCACTGGCCCTTTCATTCCCTGTGCATTCTTCTGGGTTCGCTTCGAGTGCAAACATTTTCATTCTGCTCCAAATAAATGTGCTGAGCAATGCTGAAATGCAAGCAGGAGACAAGCGCAACGAATAGCTGCACAGCTTGGACCACATGGGCCAAGCTGCTCCAGACCCAGTGTCCTCACGCTCCTTGAGCTGTAAACAAGGAGAAGGCTCTTTACTTTTAGGAAGCAGCTGTGGTTTTATGCTCATGAAGAAGGTCCTGTTTAAATTACTGTTGCTTAGTATGCAGCTTTGTTGCCTTTTATAGGCTTATCCAGAGCTCATAGAAGTTAATGGAATCCTTTTGATCAATTTCACTGAATTTCTGATTGTGTTTTAATCGCTGTTATTCCTAACGTGTTCACTAATGTAGGTGTGACTGGCTAGGCTTAGACTTGTCTGAAAATGTACATAATTTTTTTGTCTCCAGACAATTTAATATTTGTGCTTGCCGTGGACTCGACCACCTCTAATGTACAAGAAATATTCAGCTCGTATGTCAGCTCCCCACGGGAGTCAGCACGTGCTTCTGTATACAATACAGACTGCTAGAGACAGCTCAGCAGAAAGGTCATTACTAATAGTCTAACAATTGCTAATGCTCACACCAGATGGCACCCCCAAGTAATTCCTACTGCACTTTATGAACAAAATTTTGAGACTGATTTTCTTTGGCCGCTTGTATTGTTTGATGTAAATGTTTTTGTAGCTTCCATCACTTGCACAGGGTGTCAGGAGGCACATTTTATCCAATAAATTCTAGGGCAAATTGATTTGCACTACAAGAAAATGTGACCCAAGATTTGTAAATGTCCAATGTTGGATTTTTTACTGTATGTTTTTTCACAGGAATCATTTCGAGTTTGAGCTGACTGACATCTTTTTGGCTTCACAAAGTTCTGAATCGGGTTGGAGACACTGAAGCAGTACTTGGATTTCATACGAGGAAGATAGGCTGTTCATTTCCTTTAAATCAAAGCCACAGGTACCAATTTATCTTGGTTAACAAAAATATGTCTCAAACAAGGATAGGACACAAGATGGGGGAATGGATGGGCATAAAGATTGGTTTTCTTTCTATGAACTAAGAATACCAACTCTTGCTGATGCTGAGCAGGTGAAGGTGCGCAACAAGAAAAATATGAATGTTACAATAACACTGAGCACTAGAACATGACAGCATATATCTTCATTTTAAAAAGGTTTGTTCATCTGAGCGTTTATATATGCTTGCGTATTTCTGTGCAACTTGGTATAAAAACTGATCTGCATAAAGTTAGTCTCATAGGTATCTGCAGGATCCAGGCCATAGAGAATATCACTGCATCATTTTTAATTATACCCTGCTATATAAATAAGCCCTCACTAGTCATCACTTATTTTGGATGAATTAAAATGTTATTTAAAGTAAAAATCTCAACTACCCTTGCTGCACTGGAGCTGTTTTTCAATTAAGGAAATGTTTGAGCCATTAAAGTGAATGCTAAATATGATATGGATATTATAAATGCACAGTAATACACTCTAAAGTACTTGCAGAAAATGAAAGCTCCCTTTCAACTCTGATGATATAACAAATGTTGTATTATCAGCTTAGAAAACTGTTATTACTTGAAATTGACTATACATTTCCTTCAAATGTAAAAAAGGATTTTTTTTTCCGTAGTGAAAATTCAAATAGCTCTTTCAGTTGCAGGTAATGTACATGCTCTTCTGTAAAAATAAAGCCATATTCCAATCCTCTTGTAAATTCTTTTTCTATCCAACTGCCTTCCAAACACACATGCACATCTATGACAAAATAAAGCATTTCCTTCCGTATAAAAATCTGTTTCTTGTGTGAGGGAGAGGCTTCTGACATATGACAGAGATTTCTTTTCAAGACTTTATGTTGCTGCATATCCTGCTGTATACACAGACACGTTTTATACCTGTTCTTTTCATTAGCTGTACTTTGCACTATCCTGATTTTCTTTATTGTACTGATTCAATCTTTGCATTGAGGGCAAAAAGGGCAGAGCTACAGAAAATCATCCCCAGTTGTTACTTGTGAGGCCCATGGCAGTGAAATGGAACCTGGTGTTATCTGATCCCTTATACCTGAACTCATGTTTCTGAATATTTCCTTGTAACTTTCGGAGAATCTGCCTTTTTGCATTGATCAAGCTACTAACAGAATTAAAATATTTGATTAGGTCTCTCATTATAAGACCTCAAAATGGCTGATTTGAGACCTGCCTGTTTTAAGCCTTATAAAATCAAAGATTGACATAGGTTAGAAGGAACTCCTGGACATCACGAAGTTCAAACGCCTGCTCAAAACAAAACTAACTTTAAAGTTGGATCAGCTTGCTCTGGGCCCTGTCCAGCTAAGTGATAAACATCTCCAAGGATGGAGGTTCCACAGCCTCTCTGAGCAACCCATTCCAGTGTTTAACCACTCTCATTGTGAAATTTTTTCCTTGTATCCAACTGTAATTTCCCTTGTAGCAACATTATGATGGACAGATCCCTTTGAACCTCAGGGATAGCATATGTAGAAGCAGATATTCCAAGATAAAGTTTGCAATATGTTTCATTTACTTTAAGTTTTAAAGATGTTTTGACATCTTCCAGAACAGCATGTAATGGAGGCATTGGACTTAGAAGTGGCATGCTCAAGGTCTGTGCTATCCAGTATTCACAAAGCTGACAGATAACACCAACACATCTTTGGACAAACTGTAACAGCGGTATTGCTGTGGCTATGAAGGTCTATGAATACAAAGAATACAAGGTTTTAGAGAGAAATGATATCTTTCATTAGACCAACAGTATAGCTAGAATAAACAGAAAAACTTTCAAACACATAAACCTCTTCATAACTATGTGGATAAATTCGCACCGACAATGACATAAAAGCCATCATTAGCAGCAGCATCAACATTAAAGCTGACTGTTATCTTGATGTGAAAATTATTATTTCAAGGATCAAAGCAAGGGGCTGCAGGAAATAATGCTGAGCATCAAGGGCAGACCTCAAGGAGAAAAGTCGTGGAAGGCTTCAGAGACCAGGATTTTCAATAGCCACGTGAAACAGAGGACTAGTTTCGCTACTGAGGGACTGCTTTCTCTTGTTCACCGGGAGTTTCCCTCCAAGGACAGTAAGTCTTCCATCAGAGAAGACTATCCTCTTAGTTGCCATCCCATGGAGAGTTATAGTCCATAGGGAACCTCTTTATAAAACTAAATAATGGTCTATTGCATATGAGCTCCCAGTGCATGTATAAACAGAATATATGTTGACTGCAACACACTGAAGGCCTTAACCATTAGCCTTCAAGGGGTTATTCTTGGATCTTACCATTTTAATAAGGCACTACTGCAGCATTACTAGGGTACTCTAATAAAGCCTAGATAAGGGCTCAGTTTCTAAGAAACTGAATAATTTAGACTATACTAGGTAATGCAGAGCCCTGTAGGGAGTGAGCAGACTTTCTGAACTCCAGTGTAATGACTATTGTCAACCTATCTTACTAAATTTTTTTCTCACTGGGAGTGCAAAAATGCTAAACTGTAATTATAAATACCTCTCAAAGGCTGTGATTTCTAAATCTGGTGTTCAATTTTATGGAAAATGATGTTGCTGGTTTACAGAAGAAGGATTTGGAATCATTCAAAATTAAACCTACTTCAAAGTACGTATTAATATGTCCAAGGCAGTTTAATCAAGTATGAAAAAATTAGATGCTCCTTAATATAACATGAACGCTGGCAAAATCATTTGGTTGGGGAGTCATACTGACAAGGCAGACTCATTCTGACTTAAGAGTTCAGTTGCTCTGCAATGGGATGAGTGGTTTGTAAGGCACTGACTATCAAAGATTGCAGAATAAGTTTTAATTTAACATCCTGTGCTAACAGGCAGATGATGTTTAACATCTTTTGGGGATGTAGGAGCGATAATAACACAATCTTTCTCCTATTCTTTGTTTTAACTTTTGATTCATCTATCAGATTGCCTGAGTATAGGAACTGACTTTATAAAGATTCTCCGGGGGGGTTGGGGCTTCTACCACATGTAGACGATAACCAGCTCAGGGCCCCAAGCTGTAAACTCTTTAGGGCTTGCTTTCATTACATGTTTCTATATGCTTAGATAAGTGTTCAGTCTCAGCCATTGCCTTTAAAGGTTGGTTTCACCTGATTAAGTGTTGATGCCTGTGGACATTCAAGCGGCCCTAGGCTCTTTTTTTTCAGTAAATGGGCAGAAACAATCACTCTAAGAATGTGATTCATTTCATCCTAAAATAGACATCTACATTTTGTCAGATATATTTCCCTCCGTTGGCAGAGAAGGGACTTTAGGGTGACTGGCGTACAGACGTCTGTCATGAATGCCCAAAGTTAGGAGAAATGAATCCCCTCCAAGTTCTTATGTTGTTATACAAATATTAATGTGAATGATATGTTATTGGGGTCATGATTAAACAGTCTAATTTAGGGCTAACTCTACTGAAGTCAGTGATAGTGTCCCAATATACAACAATTATAATAAGATCAATAACAGGGTGATAGCATCAAATATGGATTAAGACACTTAAGAAAGCATGAAAAGAAGAAGAATTTCTCTTCTAATATAATACAGGGTTACAGCTGCTATCTGCAAATGAAAAAAGATAATCTGATACTTGTCTTTAAAAACGTATTTTTAGATTGTTTTACAGATAGAGAATATGAGTTACTTTAATGCTGCTCTAATGTATTAGGCAATGTTTCTCTCATGAAAATTGAACAGAATGGCTTATTTGTTCCACATTTAATAATTTTGTATTCAAGCTGTCAATGCTAAAAACATTCATTAAAACTGTCCTGTATCAGAAAAATCAAATTCCTCAATAGGTACTTGATTCAGAATTGAGGTATTTATCTTGAACTTCCAGCTGAGTCCCCTAATCCCTAGGCTCTGGTTATTCGGTGACAAACTTCTCCTGTTCTATCAGTAAAAGTTCTATCATCTCATATTTCTTCCTCTGAAAACAGTGACAAAGTTTTCAAACCTGGACATTTCGGTTAAAATAATGTATTTTTCCTAGCTAGCTGCACTTTAAATTTCTTATATCTATTATTGTTATTATTTATTCATAACTCAACCTGAAAGACTGATGTTGCTGAGAGTTGACATTCTTTCATTCTAATCTGAAAAACAGATCTATTTAGGTCAAGATATTATTGCAAAATGGAGGATGCCTTCCAAATAGTAACTTTTATCAGACCCTATACAGAGATAGAAATTTCTAATCTGTTTAAATGATACTGTCTGGCTTGAGGTAGGGTCCTTATGGCACTTGTGACAATGAACACTGCTTAGGTGTTTCCTTTCTATCCTTTTTCCAATTCCACTCTTTTGCCTTGATATTTGAAGGCAAATATTTCACCTTTATATTTCACCTACCCTCTCTGTCTGATATCAGTCCCAGGGACAAGCCATACCTGTGGCAACAGTTATGAATTAGCATACTGCGTGCTTTTCTGGAGGCCTGTTAGTCAAGAAGTGGTTTCCCAAGGAATCCTTGATAAATCAGTTTCTCTTACAGTTTGGCTTTGCAGTCTGTGATGACTGCCTCCAACCATGATGGAAGTCTGTTGGCCACACAGATCTCAGGGGAGGACTGTGGTTATTGGGTTATTCTTTTCCCTATATATGCTTTCCCAGCAGCAAAAAGTGACTTGGAATATGTGCCATAGCTGTAATGATGATGATGGTGATGATGATGATGATGATGATGATAAATATAATAGTTATATAACTGGAATTAATACAGTCTAGTCAACTGCACTAGACACTACACAGTTACAGAACAAAAGGACAGATCTTGGCCCAAAGGGTTTATAACATTTGTGTAAATCAGCAAATTGCAAATGGATATGGAGAGACAGGAAAAAATAATAGAAAAATTTTACTCACTGTGCTGAGCAATGATTTCCATACATTGGCAGCCTAACTGTTCTTAAATTATCAAATTCTATTTTTCATTAACAAATTCAGGTGGGCATAGAAACTGTGGAAAATAAAATTGAAATATGAAACTTCAGAGATTACCTAGTCTATCCACTGTCAAAGGATATAATATACCCTGTACTTATACCAGTCCTACATATATCATGGCATGTACAATATTTTGTATAGTAATATAACTAAGGAATATATCCCACAGTTTTACTAACTTTACTACTTTTCCCTGATGTTTAGTCTGAACTTTTCTTGCTAGAATTTCATTCTGCTGCCTCTTGTCCCATTCATGATGAACGTGAGGAAGAGGTTTTTCCAGTTTTCTTTGCAGCGGCTTTTTGCAAATCTGAAAATTATTGTCTTGTCTCACCTCAGTCTTCTTCAGGTTATACAACTTTGTAGGCTGGATTTTCTAGGACTCCAGTCATTCCTGCTGCTCTGCTGCTAACTCTTTCCAATAACTCTGTCTTCTAGTGCAGAGCCTAAAAATGCATGCTCTGTTCCTTATCAAAGAAGGGCTACCATCTTAAACTTGCAAGCTATATCTCCAAATTAAAATCCCTGGTTTAATGTTCAGCTTTTTCACAACCTCTTATTATGCTTGGTTTGTGATTCATTATAGCTTACCATCCTGTCCTGAAGAACCACCTTTTCAGCAAGTATATCCCATCCTGTACTTCCAGAGTTGGTTATTCCTAAACATAAAGCCCATCCTAGACCAAAAACAAGCCAATACAAAACCCCACTTAGTACATCCCTTAGTTCTGAGAATGAATCATTGATAATTATTCCTAAAATGTGTAACCTGTTACTTACAACAGGGTAGTTAATCTAGCCCATGTCTTCCTACCTTACATGTGAGAATATCATGTGAGATGGTGTCAGAAGTCAGTCAAGACTGAGGTGATTTGGAACTACTACTTCTGTCTCATTGAGCCAATCATGCTGTTACAGAGGAGAGTTCTAGCAGTTTGACATGATTTACCTGTCTACTTGTTAATCTATGTCTTCCTGCAAATATTTTGATTTTTGTTTCAGAATTTTTTGAATAACTTGAATTATATTATATTATACAGTATCTTACACTCTCCCTACAGAAGGTTCACAGAGTTAATGCTAAATGGCTTTGAAGTTGCTTCAGTCATATCTTTAACTGACTTGAATGAAATCCATCAGGGCCAGCAGTTAAGAAAACTTTCAACTCGTCTAAGAAGAGTCATACTTGTCCTTTCCTTGTTTGAGGCTGATATTTTATTTCTCTCATAGTGATATTAAATATTCTAAACATCTATCTGAATTTTACCTTTTTAGTGAAGACTGATGCAAAAAAGCATTAAATACCTTTGCCTTATGATGCCATTTGTCAATAATGAGGTTGCATTTCACACTCAGCTATGTTATGAGCAACAGCATCTGCAAGACTTCTTCAGGAGTCAATGCCAAATATGCAAGGTGCAAAACAAGCTGGTTTTAGGTGCAATTGCTTTGTAAAGAGGCAAATACTGATGTGTGTTAACAAACTGGAGAGGAAGGGTGTAACACTCAAATCATATTTATTTTGGCATCTTTTATCATATGTGGAGGCTTGAGAGCAAGACTATGCACACAACTTGTGAGTACATGACCATCATCTTGTTTATTGTTTATACACACTGTAATGGGCTGGAACTAGCATGTTATTAGCCTGAGCATTAACAGGCTCACTGCCCCACCACTGCAAAGTCACCCAGTGAGTCTCTGCTGGCAAACTGGTCGTCAAACCGTTGAGGATGATCCTTCATCTTGCTGAGTTGCCATCTCTCTCCTTTCTTAGAGTTTTCTTCTTCCATTAGTGTTTTCATAACTTGTCATAAGTACCTTTTTTTCTGAATGTTTTATGATTCCCCCTCTTTGATAAAGCAGAACTACTAACTTGTTAGTTGACACTGGCGAATATGAACGCCCCAGTCTCACCTCAGTGTTCTCCCTTTGTTTCTACTGCCTCATTTGTAACGGTTCAGTAGCCTACATGCTTTGCTGCTCACAGCCTAAGGTAAGAGCTCATCATTAACTTCTTTCAGTAAAACTGTGCTCTGGAGCAGGAGGCAGCCTGCTCCTCTGTACCTACAGGAGCTAAGATTATCTTCCTCAGTGCGGAAAGAATCTAGTTTGCTTCCAAGCTTTGCCACCTGAGAACTCAGTAAACTGAGTCTGAAGATCCTGATTCAACAAACGAAAGATATCCCCAGTCTGCTGATCAGCAACATATGACCTCAGTGCAAGGCAGCAGTTCCCACCTTCCCTGAGCTCTGAACTCTGTGATCAGCAAAATATCATGACTCAGTGGCATCTTGCTGGAAAGAGGAGCTGGGAATTAAAACTCCGTGGAAGCACTGGCTTCCCGCCTCCTACACCCACTCACCCACGAAATGCTGCAGTGTTAGTGCAGCCGAACTGTGCCACGAAGTAACTCACATCAGCCCAATGGACTGCAGTGGTAACAAGAGCCCACTGCCTCCATACCCCACGCCAAACTCCACACAGCACTGCCTTGAGCAGTGCTCAAAACTCCCACACCTCTGAATTCTGTGATCAATTCCTCTCTAGCTGTCAAGAGGCATCTTATATAGAATTCCCCTGTGACAGAGAAAACATTTTTTGAATTAAGGATTATCTTCTATACAATTTTGGTATTCTGAGGATGTGTTAATACTGGAAGAATGAGACTGCCAGCATGTATCACTCAGACTGAAGTTCCCTATGATAACAGATCTTTTCTTTTGCACATTAGAGGTAAATGCTTGTAGAGCCCATCAGACTGTCCTCAAGTCTGTGGTCTAGAGCACCATGTCTGATCTCTGTGGATATTAGCTAGTAAGGATTCATGAATTCTTTGCTTCTGAGCTGGCAGTGATTCAAACAGGCAATGTCATTTCTGACATGAAATACCACTTTACCTGCCTTTTTATCTACTTATCCCTTCCTAAATAGGAAATAGCAAGAGATTTTAACACTCTGGTCATGCACAGATCTTCTTACCAGGCTTTGGTCATACCCGCAAGACTGAATTTATGCTCATAAACGCATGCTAATTCCTGTTATTATGTAGGTCACTAGCACTGGTGTAAAAGAAATTAGCAAAGTTCTCTTTTCTTATCCCTGGATACCTTGATTAATTTTGTTCTTGACATCTTGATTTTATGCTAAATGAGTGCATATTTGTTCCCTCCTCTTTTATGAATTGAATAACTTCCTGATTATCCACCCTGTTTGCCATCTTCAACAGTGAACTACTGTAGGTTACCCAAAAAGTACATTCGCCTCTAAAGAGGGACTGGTCTTCCACAAAATCCCTTTTTCACGAAAGAGGGATTAACCTGCTTTTCTTGCCAGCAGTTCACTACCACAGCTTTCCACGTTATTTCCTTCGGAGGACAGCAAAGGCTGTTCCTTGTATGCAGACTTTGCATATTCTCCTTCAGCTTCCTTCTAAGTTCTTTGAAATCATCTCCAATCTGGGACACCATCCATGATGCAATCTTAGAGTGCCACCGGGCGTTGTCACTGATGTCTTTGTTGCATAATAGGAGGTCTCTTTGTGAACAGTTTCCTTAAAATTGTGTCCAACAGCAGTCCACAGGTATATCCTGGGGTTTTTATCTGCTTTCAACCGTATTGTTCTGCAGAGATAACTTCTGCAGTTTCTAGGAGTACTTGGTAATGCCTGGGAGCTATGGAGAATTCCTCACGTCCTCTTCATTTTGGTAGCTGCAGCCCAGCCGCATTCATATTGTTCCTCTCCTTGTGGGGTACCAACTTGCCCTCACGCCTCTAAACGTTACAGTATGTCAAGCTTCCTCTTATATGGCTCCTCTTTTTCTATTCCTGATTAATCAGTTTATTTTTTACTAAGCTAATGACACTTCCCAAATCTTTTTACCCTTAATTTGTCTGATCATCCCTACTGACTGTGTTTGCCCCATTTTTTTCCAGCTTTCATGTGCTGGAAGTCCCTTCTGACTTCAAGAAAGAAACAAAACATAAACTGTCCATTCACAAGCATTGATCTGTAGGTATGCAAACATCTGAGTGCTGCTGGTAAACACAATGAGAATTCAGGAACTATGCTTCAGTGCTGTCATTCAGTTTAAAAGCTCCATCTTTCAATATCTGTACGCTTTTTTGGGACAACCGCTATTTCTCAAAGGCATTTACTCAGAGAGGAACTCTTGCCATGAGGAAAGTTAAGGGATATGAGGAAACTTATTCTATTAGAAGAAGAATGATCCTTCACCTCTTCTTCATTTAAGAGGCCTTTTAATTTTTGTAGGAGTCACTTCATCGAAGGGTGTTAAACATATGACGTAGGCCATATGTAGTGCTGTTCCAGGGAGCCAATGGGAACAGAGTGATTAAATCCTCACAAAGACAAAGATGTCATCAGTTCTGTGTCTTGAATTGCTGAACTTGACATGGAGGTAGAATCCATCACTCCTCCATTGGATTCCTAGGCTTCTTGAAGGTTGTTACCAAAATTAAAAACAGCTAACCCATCACACATCTTTGCTAAGCATATGAGTTCAGTTTAAAATTCTGCTGTTTTCTGGGCCTTAGCCATCTAGTATCAAACTATAGGAAGAATATTCTGCCATTTAGGACTTACCACACTGAACTATTTTCTGGAGTATAGCACTGCTCTTATTTCTTTAAAAGCATGGACAAAACAAATGATGACACTTGTCTTTCTTAAAAAAAAAAACAGAAACGGTGAAAGCGGAAACTCCACCAGATTCCCTTCCCCCTTGTGCCTGATATAAAGAAACTCTCAAATCTTACTTGTCGGAGAGCTTTAGGTTATAGTTCCAGATGCTGAGCTGAATAAAGAACTCCTCTGCCAGCTTTCCTGGATGCTATGGTGCCATTTCTAGCATGCTACGGGGTTATTACATAACAACCACTTTCCATTTCTATATCTGATCCTAACCTTGGCCAACAAACGTAACTGCTGGCCTTCCCTTGCATTTTCAATGCCTGTTGGTCCTGCTCATGTATAGAATCCTGCTAGTATTTTATTCTGTAAACATTCCGCAGGAAAGTAATTTTTTAAATCCCCATAGCAGGCTAGCATTCTCTACAGAATGCTTCAATTTCCAGAAACATTGAGGCTAAATTTCTTTTCAGCTGAGATCATCCCTAAAAGGAATAATGCATTAGCCTATTCAAACTGCATCTTGTTTCCGGTGCCTTTTCCCAGGTTGCACTGAGTAGGTCACCTAGGGGAAGTATGCAATTTGTCCATATGTTTCTCTGGGAAGATGGAGCAGAGAGGATAGTCCATCTGTACAATTGTGTTTTTCTGATGGTGTATTAAAAATAAATCATGCTAATGAGCCACTAAAATCAAAGCCAATCTCTGCAGCCTGGCAGCTAACCACAGGCTATGGCCTACCTTTGGACCCAGGATATTTATCCAGTCTTTGATGAGACCAGTATTTTCCTTCCGGCCGGTGACTCAAATTGTACCCAATATATCATTTTCTATTTTGTCATCCTTACTCTCATTCTTAGCTTTCAGTAGTACTGTTTTAAAGTTAATTCTGCAAGTTTTTAAACCTCCATCATTATAAATAGGTAAATTGGGAGTCCCCACCTCCTAGAAGAAAGGTGTCATATAGTACTGCTCTGAGTTACTCTGCTTAAATAATGGGCCAGGAGCCTAGAACTACTCATTCCTTTTCGTGTTTAGTCTAGAGCACTTAATTATTTTAATACAGTGACCATCAAGCTAATTAACTCCAATACATTGGAATTAACCTTTCAAAGATGACCAGAAAGCATTTTATGTCTAAGATACGCTGTGGTAGTGAAGTATTTGACAACCTTTATCTTTCTTTCTCTTGGGGTACATCTTTTGCATCTGGACAGTACCTCAAATACATGACTTCATTTTGAAAGACATCATACTTTGTTAGCTTTAAATTCCTAACACAACACACTCTTCACAGTCTCCTCTAGGCTTTACAAACATTTCTCCGAGTCCCTCCTGAACTGCCCTGTCATCCGTGTATCAGGTAACACTGCTCTCCCTGCCATCCCTGACCCTTTGTTCTTCCAAACACAGCAAATGTACTGACTGCTCCAAAGGGCAATACTCCCTACTAAAGCACAAATAAAAGTGGTTTATGCTTTTGCTTTTAGTCTTCGCATTGCAAAAGAATAGGAATGCTCACAGCCAGTTATTTTCTTTCAGCTGAGGAGAGAGAAATGCTGAACTACAAATCAAGTCTGCTTTTTGCTGTACCCTCATCTCTGTATTTGAAACTCTTCAACTTTATATCAGGTAATCAAATATTTATTTGACCAGAGAGAGGAGGTAAGCACAAGGATGACACAACAGAATGATGGTCATAGTAAATTCTCTGTCCCAATTTCCTGCACAGTGATGATTTTTTCAAGTAAATCTAATGTAAAATAAAATAGCCATTGGAGGCAGGACTGGAATGCAGATCACCTTGCTCCTAGGAGAGTGCCTCAGGAGAATCATCAGCTCCACTTACATGGTGAGCTAAGCCAGACTTAAGATGAATTTGGCCCAACAAACCTGTTGAACCACTACTCTGGTGTCTAAATCAAATATGGGTCTCACCTGGGAGGCAGAAGGCCTCCTTCACCTGTGTGAAGCAGACTTTAGCTTAGCCACAGAACTGTTAGTTACTCCCACCCAGCAAATAATAGGACCTTTCCTCACAGAAATGGAACGAAACTGGGGAATGTCTGCGATTGTCCCCTAGGAAGCAGACTCTGGTGTCTACATTATCAGCAGTATGTACCAGTCTTTCCCAGTTCACCTTTGTTCCTGGAACTAGGACTGCAGATCTGTCTAAACAGCACATCAAGTGGACTTTAAAGTCCTGCAAAGAATCAGGTTATTGGTTTTACCAATGTGCAGAGAAGGCAAATAGGGTTTGGGTTCTCTCTCTGGCCCGATGAATCTTTGTTTTGCCTGTGGAAAGTAGGACAACTTACTGAATCATAGACTCAAAGATTGAATGAGGAAGGAACCTCTAGAGGTCATCTAGTCCAACCTCTGGCTCAAATAGGGCTAAGTTCAAAATTAGATCTGATTGCTCAGAGCCTGTTCAGTCAAGTTTTGAGTATCTTCAAGGGGAAAGGTTCCACAGCCTCTCTGGGCAACCTGTCCAGTGCTTACCCACACTGGAGATAATTAGATATAGTATAGGTTTGATTCCCTTCAAGCAGAAGAGAGTCTTATGACTACGGTCTCTTATTATAGAAGAATGCTATAGAAACTAAACTGTTGGATGAGAGCAGTGATTAGTGACATATATAGCCAACATCCAAAACTTGCAGTAACTGCTGAGGACATCTAACTGATCAGGTCTCTGAAGCCATGTACGTGGAGACATACCTAGTTTGTGTATCCCAGGAAGGCTCAGGTAAAAGGTAAGTCACAGCTACTGTCAATGCTGAGGCATGCTGGGCAGGTGCATGCAGGGCAAGTTTTAGGTGCATAAGAAACTTTGCTGTTGGAAACTTAGCTCTCAATGGACCTAGATGGTTCCAAGGTTATTAATATAAATATTATTTTATTAATGTATTTATAATGTATTTAACTATTTCAGTGTTAGTGAAAGGAATTGCTTCAGCATTATCACAATAAATTGAGTATTTCAAAACTGACATTTTGTGGAATTAAAATAAAAATCAAAATGTCAGAAATTCTCATGGGACAAGAATTTTGTTTGTTTTCTGACAGATGTAATTGCTTTCTGACAGATGTAATTGCAATTTCTCTGGTGAGATCAGTTCCTTGCAGCACTGAATGCTCATTTTTAGGAACTAGAGTTCATAAAATGTGATTCCTGTGGCAACATGTTGCTAGTATTTCAAGGAGAGCTAAAGTTGTCTAGAAGATTAAAAAAAAAAGTATGAAAAAGAAAATTACTTAAAATTACTTAATTTGAATATCTGAGTGTGTCCTTTAGGAACAAAAACACTAGTCCGTTGTTGCTATTACTAGTAGTTTAAAGTAGAAGTGATGAAAAGTAGAAAGACAATGATTTTAAGAAAATTATGACCTTTTCAAATGCTTCTAGACCAATTTAATAAAATCTTTTACAGACCAACTCATTCTGCAATTTTTTTATTTAAAAGAAAAAATGAATACTATATTAGAGTTTACCTCAGAGTGCAACAGCATTTAGCGTTGTCACCTGCCCTGTTCCATATCTGATCTTTCTACAGGCAGTTAGAACCTGTAAATATAATATACACTGTGGGGATGGGGTATTTTTGTGTATGTATGAGAATGAATGTGCAGCATTGCAAATACAGTCCCATTCACAATTGCAAATGCATTACATGAGTTTCATATGCAAATTTTGCTTACACAGGTTGTATAGAGAATGGCTGGACTCTATGTTGGTATAAGTCCACTCAAAAAAAAAAAAAAAAGAAAGGAATGGCAAAATCTTCTTAATGCAAAAACAGGATAGGAAAGTATGGTTACCATGGAACTTTTAGGGGTGGATTTTTTGTTTGTATATTCATTTTGATACAGATAAATGGACAATTTTCATAATTTAGCTGTAGAAAACAGGATTTTGGCTTATACTATATATATGCAGTAGCTATATTTTGCAGATGCATCAGGAAGAAACCTTTCTTCTGCCTTTTGTATATCTCTCCCTCATTCTTACCCCTGGAGGCCCATGGTGGCAGGACATGGCAGAGATCTCAGGGATGCAGAAAAGTCTGGGGGTAACAGAAAGATCACAAGAGGAACAGAGGGTTAATCTCAACCCTGCCCTACAGTTCATGAGGGCTATAGCCTGTACTCCCTCCTCATCCTATGAGAATGATTCTATTCCCCCGCTCCCTTTCTATCCTTGACGGTTCAGTGCTGGCAAAGGAGAGAAAAGGACTTGTGTGGGTGTATCCCTTCCACAGGCCATGGAGGTGACAGAAAACTTCTACAGCTGCAGGGGGAGCAGGGGAACTGCGAGGGGATGTCTTTGCGGTGGAGGAAGTGTGGGACGGACACACACCAGTTGTGCTCCTTCCCACTCATCAGATCCTCTGGGAAGGTGAGGACATAGGGGTTTTTTTAAGATAAAAAGATTACTCAGCTGATCCTGAAAGATTCGCTGCCATAATCCAGCAGGACATTGATGCATCCCTGAAGTCTTATTCAGCCACATGTCAGTGATTGAAAGCAGCAGCCCCTGGGGATATTGTCTGTTGAGCTTCCCCACCTCGCCCAGGTGATACGCATGCCGTTGGCACAACAGATCTGGACCTCAAAATTCTCCTCAGGAGGGAGGCAAACTAGGTGTCTTGGCATTCTTTTTGGGAGGCTTTTGCTGGCTAACTTCAAATGCAAAATAATACACTCTGAAGCCACAAGGAGTCATTTAAACTCATTTTGACCTCGGATATCTATTAAAAACTGCCAAGATCTCAATGAAGTGAGGGTTGAATTCATAAGCAAAGGCCATGTTCTTTTGCCTATTATTTTTGTATCTGTGTCAAGAATAACTTGCAAGCAACTCTTCTGTATTCCCTCAGTCTGCTAGTAAAAACAGTGTGTTTGTTATTCTCTTTTTGTTAGGAGCAATCTTATTAAGCTGAGATCTGTCTCCCTGTGGGGAACGAGTGAGATTATCTTCAAGATTCTGTATCCACGTTCTCTGCAAGATCTCACAAAAAATTCTTCTGAGTAAATAATTGCAATTGATGCATTGAGTCCTATGGTATCAGAAGGTTTTTTGTCATAGTTTCTGTTTTTATCCTTCAGTTTAGATATATTTTTTATTAAATAGTCATGCTATTTACCTCTTGAAAAAGCTTCATTAATTCAAGAAGAAGAAGAAGATCAAGTCAGATAGAATTAGTACTTCAGTTTTGACTATCCAGAGCATTAGAAAATAACAGAATAAAATCAATCTCTAGCAGCAAGACTGGATTTTGGGGGGAGGAGGCAGAGAGAGGAGGAAGGAATGCGACTTCTGGAACCATTAGAGAAGTTAAACGCATAGCTGGGAGGGGATCAGTCTCATGTGTTTATTTTAATCTTTCACTTAAAAAAATGTTAATGTGAATGCAGTGCTTATGGCAAGACTTGATTGACTAGGCTGGAAATCTGAATTCCTTGTTTAATTACAAGCAAGCTATAGCATGGACAATAGCCAGGCAATATTTTTATGCCCTTTTACTGGTGAATCTTTGCTTTGAGCAAAGCAGTCCTGCCCTCCAGAGATGGTACTGTACCCAGAAGCTACTTCAACCTAAGGCAGTGGAATACCACGTAAACATGAACACTGGGCAAAATTAACAGTGATTCTTAAGCCTCACCAACACAGAGATGGAGATACATGTGTGGAGTTACTACTTCCGTAGTGTTTTCTCTAGTATTATCCTGCTGGAACAATTAGCAACCACATAGTGACTGTCCTTTAATATTGCTCTTCTGGTAGAACTTAAACCTCATTCTACCGCACACTGTTTCATGTAAATACTGCAGAGTATCTCTTCTCTGGAGTGATCCCTACCCTTGATTAATGAAACACACAGCAGATGAACACACAGGGAAACCGGGGAGCTCTACTGCAGTGGTTATAGAAATAAGCAAAGCAGATATTTAAAGGAGTTACTGCGGAGATGTTTAGCCTTCAGTCAACCAGTAGTGAGCAAAGTGTCATGGCAAGTGTAAGTGAAAATAAGAAGAAGGGGTTCCTATTCCACTTTTGCAGTCTTTGCCCCTTTGCAAAAAGTGTCAAAGATGATGAAATTTAAATTTCAGTAGGGTCAATAATACCTCACTCCTCAGTTCCAGACTCCAGTGTATATTAGTGATTCTCAGACCAGACTCAGTCATTCCTGATCTGCGATTCCCTGAAATTGCTAACTTAGAAATAGAAACCTGAAAGAAATTTTCTATCATTCTTCCTGGGGTAGGTACCTCTCCAGTATCTACAACATCTGCAGAAATTCTTCCCAGGATTTCTCTGTCCCCCTGCCCCAAGATCTTCCCATTATTGAACTTCACAGCTAGACAAGAGACTAGTTTAGTAGTTTAGCTCTCTCCTTTCTTTAATGCTAAAGCATCTGATGTACTGACAGAAGCTATTCATGTCTGGCTAGTGTAGAAGTGTTGGTTTGTATCCAACGTGTTCCTACCTCTTGCAAATAATTGCATTTTGTTGATTGAACTAATTGTGGGACTCCACATCTGATTTTGGCATCTGCATGCTGGCCAGAGTAGTTGTTGACTGAGAAGCAAGTTTGTAAGCCCAGTGCTTGCGTTGCTGTTGGTGCGTCTCCTGACAGGGGCATTGTAATAGGACGTTTGCAACAGCAGAAAGTGTGAAACTGCAGTTCTAGACCATTGTAACTTGTGATCAACCTTTTATGGTTGCTAGTCAAAGTGTATGGCTACCTGTCATTGTTTTTTTCAAACCTAGCCTTTTTTTCCTGATTTCTTTTCCAAATAAATAATGTGATAGTGACACTGCTAGGACAGAAAAAAAAAAAAAAAAAAAGCAAATGTAGTGCTTCCAAAATGCTGAATTAAAAATAAGCTGTAGTCATAAGATGGCCATTTTCACTTGTTTTTTTGGGAAAATGTTTATTGCAAATGATACAAACAAATCAAGGGTAATTTGCAGACACAGCGTTTTGCAAACTGAGAACTGGTGATATTACTAGCACGACGTTGCCACTGTTGATACCAACAATGCCTAGAATGTATTATGTTGCATAAGGGTGGATAGTATCCATAGATTCACATACAGAGATTATTCTCCACTTGAATTTCTAGCCATTTGGAAGATGGATGTGTCAGCCACAGTGGCATTATTGTCTATGGACTGTGCAGCAATATTCCTTATTAGGCTTGGAATCTACATCTACTTTCAGGGAAGGAAACAAAAAAAAAGCACAAGCAGAAGTCCCATTATGTCTCTCCAAGCACCCCTCCATTCTGTGAATCCCCTTTGTGTGATAAAAGGAAGATAGTTGTAGGAGAAACACAGGTGAAGTTGGACTAGGCAGCTGGGGAGCGAGGTGGAGGAGAAACCAGCAGTAGCAAACATCCATGTAAAGGACTGTCTCATGTGGTTGTGCAGTTTTGCAGGTCTTTCTGGGGCTCTGGACAAATTTTACTACCTTAATAATAGAGAGATCTGTAGATATATTTTCAGCCTTAATATTGTCTTATCTCCTTAACAGGGGATAGTTTCCCTTCGGTCCTGTGTAGATCTGCTTAAAAGGACAACATTATGGAGAGGGGCTCATAAAAGGCACTTTAGCATATGGATGGTTTCAGGTTAATCCTTCAGTCTGGATCTAGATTTACTCCTTGATATATTTGCATAGTGTCAGTTTTCTGAATGTTTTCCACTTGAAGCTCTGTAAAATTTGTAATGGAGCAAAGAGCCTGGAATCGGATAACTGAAGTTAGTAAACGGCAAGGAAGGTCGCAGCGGGTTCTGGTGGAGGAAACGTGTTCTCCAGCTTGAAACAGGCTCAGGAATGAAGCTGAACCTATGCTTTTAAACTGATGTAGTGGAAATATTGCAACTTCAAACAACAGTCAAAATGCCTAAGTGCAGTCAGTGCTGGTTCCTGACACTGAATGTACAGTGGTTGTATTTTAGATCAGGAGGACCTGGCTGCTACCTGTGACATTTGTTTTACCTCAGGGGAACAGACAAACTCCTACATGAAAGCAGTGTCTCCATATTGCTTCTGTGCGTCCTAGCAACTGTAAACTGAAATGAAGCCTTGAAAATCTTCCAGAGCTCATGCCAAGAGCTGATATTTATTAAATGCTGTTGTGTAAATCTGACCTTCTGCACATCAAAGCAATATAATATAGATCTATAACTATAGCTTATATGTGCACTCTAATTACAAAGATGTGATGTCTTGAAACGTATTGAAACCAGTAATAATGTTACTGTGTGAGATTGGAGCTATCCATGTGGTCAGGCTAGGTTCTTACATGGAGCCCACCATACAAGTGGTCCTCACACTAGCTACTTTCTCATAATACACTTTTTCACCTTTCATTTGAGTGTGACATAATTTGGACCTTTCTGTCCATATATTGGTGTGTGATTTATTCAGCATTCTAAAGCAATGCGTACTTTGTCACCGTTGATACAATTCCTTAGCAGTGTTTCCTCAAAGCGTCACAGATTCATAGGAAAGCAGAAAGAAAGGGACTTTCAGAGGCTCCCTGATATGAAGCAGGCTCAGCTCTGTCATTCCTGACCAGCCTCCCCCGAATATGCTCAGCCGTCTTTATGTGCATCAGCTGATGATTTATGCTACCTGAGCTCAGACAAACAGCTAAATCATATTGCTTTTCCTCTTGCTGAATTAAAAAGAGGCATAGAAAAAGAATACATGGGTGCTGGACACACTGACAAGTAGACATGAGGTAGCAAGCAGTGCAGAGTAACTGTCAGTCCAGTTAAAGCCCGAGGTGTTGCTTACCCACCGCGCTGGTGGGAGAGGCTCTATCGCTAACCCGATGTGCAACAAAAGGGAGGTGTATTTGGCAGCACAGCCGGTGTCCTTCCTCAGAGCTTCGAGCATTACAGATATGAAAGGCCTCATTAAGTATGGAGCATTAAGGAGCAAACCCTGGGACTGAGGATGTCTGTACTCTGAGTGCTAGCCATCAGGCACCCCGGCCACCCTTGCTCCACTGCTTTCATTACCAGAGCTGCTTAGGGCTCTCACACACAGTCAAGTTTCCATGACTCAGCGGCAATGACTGGGTACTTGTGCACGCTTAGCCACTGTCAAATGCAGAGGAAAATGTATTGGCTTAGGTCACAGTGGAAAAGTTATGTAATAGTGAATAGTAATAGTGAATGTTAAGGCCCATGTGATGTTATTGTTATCTATCTGAGCACTGTGAATAAAGCTAGACTGAAAGTGCTTGAATCATACCTTTGTTTAGCTGGGTAGACTTATCCGTCATCTGTATATAAATACATACATGCAAGAAGTTAAGGCAGGTAAAGCACCGCATGTCTTACGGATGAGTCTTCTAGAGCATTTCTGCAAACCCACTTAGAATGTAACATTGGAAGTAAAAAGGTGAGCTCTATTTTTTTCTGAATCCATCTGGGCTTTTCAGGTACGGGAAGGTACATTGTAGTCAACCCTTGCTGAAACCTAAGCTAAATCTACCAGAGCTGAGCAGTGAAAAAATCATCTTTCACTGATGAAACTCACAATAAATCAAATGCTTACCAGGTCATTCACTTCACATGTATGAATATGAAAGTCCCATCAATAAAACATCCAGTATGTTTTTAAAAATATCCCTCTATTAGTAAGTCAAGAGCCATCCAGCCATTCAGACCTGTATTTCGTTTGTGTTCTTGTTGCTCACTTGACTCCTTACCTCATGCTCCAGGGTTGAAAACATTTTCCACTGCATGATCTGATATTGTGTAATTTCCAAAAAACCCTGCAGGGGGAATGGCTATATCTGATGTCCCCTGCCTGCACTTAAAAGTAAATTTACATTTTACAAATCATAGCAAGCTCATAATCCCTCAGTGTCCTTTGTAACGTCAGGTTGCCTCCCCAGTTTGTGTTAACGTGCTTGGAAAGCCGATAAGCAGAGAGCATGTCCTTCCAGTTATTTTAGAATATGCTATAAAAATGCCTGAATTGTTTTGCTTGGTTGCAGCGCTGTGTTTTAAGGCAGCAGCTTCTTTTTTCTGAGGCACTTGGCAGCAGCTCTGTTGAGGTCATGAGATGATTGCTTGCATATCAGGAGCAAAGGCAGGGTATTCTGACGGGAGAAATTCCAGGTTACTTAAGGAAGCAGATGTGAGGGATATGGTGTGAAGGGAGCAGGGGGGAACCTCAGGTCAGTCACTGGGATACAATGTGATGGGAGAGACTAAGATCATTTCTAGGACAGTAGTAAAGGAAATTTGAGTATAAGGGAGTTAGCAGCAAGTGCTGTGAGATGTCATTGAAGGAGGTTAGGATATGTGATTGAGCTTACCCGGCTCAATCTCTGGGAGAGAGTGGAAGTGGTGGACCAAGGCTGCAGCATGTCAGTACCAACAACAGCTGGGAGGTTTTAAGCCTCATGTTGTCCATGCATTAGAGGGAAGGAGGGAACCCTTTAAAGTGAGAGCAGAAAACATCTGGAAAATATATTTTGCTTAGGAGAGTTGATATGGTAACCTGTGTGTCACTTGCTGAGGATAGGGGAAAGTCCTAAATTCTGTTCCCTGGTCATGTTCCACTACCTTGTTGGGTCCTATCTCCAATGGTTGGGACCAGTTTCCAGATGGCAGACTGTTTCAAAGAACTAAGGAGGGATTGTTTTCTCTTTGCTGTGCTACCTTCCCTCCAGCTTTTATAAGGTACGTAAATACAACAATTATCAGTGGCATTCATCTAGAGAGTGATGATCAAGGTTCAACACCCTCTGCTACCTCAGGATTAAAACCACAAGTCTCACCGCTAGACAATGTGTTAAAAAAGAAATCTGTAGGCAGTTTAGATAGGGACAGCTTCCACCTCTCTGCCTGAAACGCACATTCTTTGGGGCAGAAAGTGAATCCAGGAGTGAGCAAGACTCTTGGACCCTTAGAGGCTCCATATTTCACATTAAGTGGACCCTAAAGAGAAAACAAATAAAAAAAAGGAAAAGTGAGGACTCTTACCACTAATCCCTTTAAATAATGTCATGGTAGGACTATTCTAGCCACCATCCATGCAATTGTCAGCACCGGTGCTTGTGGGGAAGATGGTATTGAGCGGGTTAGACCAGGACTTGCTTTGAGGCAGAAATAGAAATATCAGTATCATTCCAAGTTAAAAAATTAAGGTGTCTTGCAGGGCTGTGTGACAGCTGAGCAGGCATTTTGGGAGGAAGAGGACAAATCTTTGGAGCAGCCTGTCTTTGTGCTAAGAGCAAGATAAAAACAATTCCTCTTTTCCTCTCCCTTCAGCTTGATTGGTCTTTCAAATTCATCCCTGGATGCCAGAAGGTTCTGATTCTTCTTTGACTACTTCCTTGCTCCTTTTTACAGCCTTTAACAAGATGCATCTTATTTCTCTTTTGCACAAAGTCATGCACTTCTTTTCAGTCTTATTACTTACAGATTTAATCACTTGATCCTGCGCTCATTGAAGCCATTGGAAATATTCCCACTAGGGACACAGCAAAAACCCAGAGAGCCCCATACCCAGGCACAAACAAATGAATGCCATGGGCCTCACTATAGCTTGGCTGAGAAAAGCAATGTAGGATTTTAAAAAGCTCCTTGCTCGAACTTGTGTGCTTAAAGTCCACTGAACTGACTTGGACCAGATAACAAAACGTCTTGAATTTTCCTGGGGGAGGGAAAGCAGTGAGATTGATTTAACATAAAAGACTAGCTATCATTATTAATTCATAGTTTGGCGGATCTCAGACATTTTAAGTGAATGAATTAATTCTATATTATACAGTGTCCTTTGCAGGACCTATGTTTAAAAAATGGAATAATTGTAAACAAAAAAAAACCGACAGAAAAAAAACCTTATGAAATCCTTTTTGTGAGTGTTAGTACTTGTTTTGCTCCAGAAACTTCATTTTTTTTCAGGTCCTATAGGTCACCACAATTTGCAATGCCAGCAGGGCTGAGTGAAACTGGTAAATATGCAGATATTAGGTAAATTACAGAAATGTGTATGATAGTTGCAAACAGCTGCAGAACTTATACATTTTTCCTACTCAAATGATTTGTCATGGTCTCTTTTATATAATATGTTCTGTCTGTCTATTGCAGGTATCTGAGAGGAACAGAAGGACCTGGATTCTGGCAAAAGCATGAATTTAAAGGCTGTAAACTTCACGTTGAGCTAATCCAGAGTTCATTAATGTACTATCTCACGTGAATCAAATGACATTAACTGAGTTTTGTTTCATGAAACACCCATATTTTTCTTTTAGATTTGAAGTATAAGGAAAAAGCTGTCTTATCAAATGTGTTTGGGAAGTGCTGTCGTCTTAGACGTTTCTGAGCCTAAAGATTCTCGCTCCCCTTTGTCAAAACTGATTCTGCAATCACCTTCATAGTATGCTGTCCTAGTAACAAAATGCAACATGATTGACATGATGAATCACTTATTTGAATAATGTACTTGCATAGTTTATTGAAAAAGACTGGTCTAGAAAACATCAGTCACAGCACTTGAGAAATCTGTTCTTTATGGAACAGATTCTCCATGAATGAACAGGACACTGCTTTTGACTAGTGACTGGGAATCGGCTGTAGGGCTAGAAAAGCAGCAACTTTCCAAACACCAGGAGCTGTGTAACTAATTGGAGACTAATTCTACAAAAACAGATCACTAAGGTGGCTTAAAAGCATCACCAGATGATTACTCTGGGTTACTGCCACTTTTAAAACTGCAAGCAGCAGCTGTGAGAATATTCACAAGCCTGGTTTCCCTGCCAAGACACAGAAAGTTGCTGAAACCCTCAAGAAGGTGGTCAGTGTCATTATCAGATCTAGTGCTTGTAGCCAGAGAATAGTGACTAACAGTAGCTACAGAAGCTATTCTTTCAATTTGACTTTCTACGGAGTCAGGAAGCTCTGTGAATGTCTGCACATCTCAGTTTGGACACTACCTTGTAGGTAGCCGTTTGTTCATAGATCAGACTATCTTGAAACATTGTCTCTCACCAGAGAATAAAACTACTGGACTTCAATGACAAAAATATATTTAAATGTGACATTAATCTGGCCATTGGTCATACTTCTTTTGGAAAGGAAAAGTGCTTAATGTGAAGGAATGGGCTCCTGCATGACTTGTCAACTTTTTGTCTACAAAGATAAGTGGAGGAACTGATCAATGCCAAAAAGATATACTAGTCTGTGAAAAAACGGGCACGGTTGTAGAGTCCCAAGCATACTTTCCTTTATAAAAGAGGAAGTTGAAAAGTGCCAAATGGGAATGTTACATTGCAAAGACGCCTGGACAGCCTAGAAAGAGCAGCTGCTTTATTAAAGCATTCTGGGAGGCAAATTTTAATCCAGCAAGACAAGCTCAAGAGGAAAAAGAGGTAATTTATAAGTTATAGCAAACCGTGTAGTAGGGAACTGCAAATTGAGTGCAGAGAGCAGGGGGAACCTTAAGGATCTGATGAGGTAAAGGAGAGAGGATGATTTGTATACTCTCTAATTTTCAAAGCGTCTTGGTTAAGGGAGATTGGTGGTCAATAGGGATGGGAACCTGCTCACAGATGAAGCTGACGCCTGACGTCTCAACTGAATCTAAATTAATCTAGATAAACTAGAGTGTAAATATGGAGCTGAATCTTACCCTCGTTACTGGCTAACCAGGTAAAAAATGGCTTCAGACCTTAAAATTGTCAGAGTTAGAAGGGCAATGCTGCTCATCATTTTTAACGGCAAAACATTTCATTTTATGCCCCATCCAGAAACCTACAATCATATAATCCATAAATGAAAATACAGGCTTTCAGTATCATTCAGTATCATTAAGTATCATTCAATTTGTCATTCAGTCCAATTTTTGTTTGTCAAACTAAAGATAAAGTGAACTGTTGAAAAATAATCTTTGAGCAAGAGATTAAGACTAGTTAAGAAAAAGGAATTCTATTTTGCAAAAGAAATCACAGTTTCAAAAATTATTTCTAATTTATACTGAGACATAAGAGGCATCTTTCATATTTTTTTGTAAACAATAAAATAGGACCCATGAAGAAAGAGAAAAGAAAAAAGAGAAAAGAGAAGAGAGAAGAGAGAAGAAAAACCAGCTCCCACTTCTGACTGGAATGTTCTCTTCCTGGATGTATCCTATCGCAATAACACATTTTTCTTCCACACATGGGAAAATGAAATTAACAGCCAAACCCAGGATTTATTACTCAAATCCCATTTTTTTGACAGCAAGTATTTCTTAATTTATGATCAAAGAAGCAGATGTCCTGATGCAACAACAGGTCTTTGATCTCTCTCTTATTCATATCGTAACATTTCTGCTTACACTTTTAACTGACTATTTCCAAGTTTCTTTTCTTGGGTCCCATGACTATATGCAATTACTTTCCACTGATTTTTATGTATTAGTTTAACATTTGTTTAATTTGCTCATTTGCCTTTGTTTCCTCAGTGAGCTGTCTTCTCACCTTTTTGTCTTCAGAATAACTACTGTGCTGTCCATGAGAAGTTTCTCAGACTGCTGATGCCTCTTGCCTATCATTTTGCCATATAGTGCAAAGAGTGCAAAGGTCCGACAGCAACATTTTGTTTTGTTTGTTGTAACTGTGTCTATGTAGATTAAGAAGTTCAACAAAAATACGTAATTCCAAAACATCATGCAATTTATAGACTGCGTAAGATTACCTAATGCATTAAAGGTTTTTAAATCTTGTTAATAGACTTAAACTAACAGTAAACCATACAGTCATGTATTTTAGATTTCACAGTTTGAATAAGCAATTTTATTTTTAGTAAACCCTACAGCAGGGTTAGCTTACTTGCTTGCAGCTTCTCCTGACTGGTTGTCCTCTCTTCTTCCTCTCTCAGGCACTATTTCTAAAAGTTGTATCCAGAGGCACTTTTGGGATCGTTTTCCAGAACGGGTTTTGATTGTGATGAATCCATCTTCTTCCAGTAAATTTATTTCATCAAAAGATTCCGACAATCTGTATATATATTTTTAAATGATTTGATCATATTCCCTTTGAAATTAATGGAACATTTAGAATTTATGGCTTACAATCATGAACAGAATTAAATAATATAACACTAATTTTCCCTTCTCTTTCATTATTTAATGATGTACACTTGAATGACGGCTTTCAGTAGATATTCTCTGACTGAAAACTAGCTTGCTTCAAATTTAATCTTAATAAATTTAACAGAATCAAAAACATTGCACTGGTTTCCCACTGCTGGTCTGCCTCAAAACTAGGATGCTTCCCATAAAGGTTCTAATCCCCTGTAGCCAAAGGGAAGGGAGTTGGCGTGTTGTTTCAATTACATTAGTACGTAGCTTTGATTTTTTTTTTTTAAGATACAACCTGAGATCTGAAGCTTTGCTATTCAAATAGCGGCTGTTGCTGTATCTCGAGATGTGAGGATGTCTCTATTGATTTTTGTAAGGAGACACTGACCTTAGGTATTTATTTGTCTGCTTTTTTCCCCTTCGGTTCTTAAGACCACTAAAGACTATGGCCGTTTAGGACTGCTGGAGTTGTGTGGTCACCTGTTGAAACCCTCCAATAAGCTATTTCAGAAAACAAAGGAAAATACTATAATTATAATAAATTAAAGATAAACCTTGTGACTTTTGACTGTGCTGCAGATATTGGTGCTATACTCAGGCAAATAATTGATCCAGAAGGCTGCTCTTGTGCATCATGCTGCTTGGATACACCTAACAGCAACTTATTTAACTTTTTTATTTGCACTGACTTTTTAAGTAACAGTTTGACTTCAGAGGGCAAACAACAACTCTGTGTAGAAGTGATTAGAAAGTCTACCTAGAAGTCATAGAAATGGCTTAGTGAAGTAGATAGTATTGGAGAAAGAGGGCATATTAAGATGGAAATACAGAGTGAAGTGGAAAATCCTAACCTTTCCATTACTAACCCTCACCTAAAGCTAGATTTGTTTCTTAATTTGCACAAATTCCTGTGGAATACTTCTGAGGTTTTTTTTTTTTTTTCTGTATACCTACTGTTAACTACTCAGAAGACTTCCAAAACCGTTTTCCGTTTTCAGATTTTCTTCTGCTTCTATAAGGTTGTTAATGGCTTGGTATGGACTGTAATTGTCCATTGGCTATATTTAGAGTGAGTAATGGGCTTCTGCATTTTGTTTAGAAACTTCTAGATATCCATTTGTATCTCAGCATATTAGCCAAAATAATTACTGAGGCTGCTTTTATGTCATTTTTGATCTTTTGGGGAATCTTTGCCAGCGCACTTCATAACTATAGCTATGTTCAGATTTGTTTAAGACTGCCAGGCTGCTGATCTTTTTTTTTTTTTTTTTGCATTTGTGATAACTTACTTTACAAAAACACACAAGTTCTGTATTATGTCTGGAACAGATGATGAATTAAGAAATAAAGGTCTAACTTCTTTTGCACAGTTTTAGATGGCACAACTTGAGATGTTTCTCAGTTTCCTGCCAAACATATCATGGAATTATTGTAGAATTGTTACTGCTGTTATTTAATCTCAGAATAGTGTAAATCTGTATGATCAGTTCCTTTTATTTGTTTACTTTTTGTGTTTTTTCCTTTGTCATGAACAGCTGCAGGGTTAGGAACTTGTGATGCATCATGTGAAAGGCCCTGATCCAACGTCCACTGAAGTCAATGGAAATGGTCTATTGAGATCAGTGAGTCCCTGGGTCAAGCTCTAAAAAATACCCTTTTACTTCCATCACATCTGCTGTACCTTTCTATGCTTACCTGTGTGTTCAGAGAACCTACTTTACTACATTACTGCCAAAAATGCAGCTGACTTTTCTTTCCGTCATTCCACTGGGATTAGGTCAGATCAAGCATATCATGGTTTTAGTCTTTCCTCATTAATTCAGAGAAGTTAGTCAGAATAACTGAACTGTCATTGGCCTAGCAGGTTCAGAATTACCAAAACCAAGCTGCCTGCATTTGCAGGCGGTTACTAACAGAGACATAAAGAGTTATATCTACCTAAATCAGCATGAAAATCTACACTCACAGGCATCTGCACAGATCTACGTCTGCATATAAGCCTGTTTAGACTTTCTTTGTAGCCACTGCAGATCTAGTTAAGAAGGTCAGTAGGAGCAAGGAAGCAATTCACGTCATCCAAAAACAGATACCAACATTTGAGCAGATGAATCACACTCTAACTCTATTAACTGCATGCACTAATTGACTGTGATGTAAGGTTAATCATCTGCCTCAAATGTAGACACCTCCGTTGTTGTTGTATAAAGCTAAGCAGGACCAGTCCTACCTGAGTTACTCCAGCTAGGCTTGTCTCCCTTTCCCCTGAGGTGTTTGAGGTAACTGGTAAGATAAGAGTACTTCAAGACCTGGTAGCTCTGCACCATGCAAACTCTATGGTCTCTAGAAGGAGAATCCCCGTCATTGATAAATTCCTGTCTTTGACCAATACTGGGGTGCATTTCTTGGATTTCACAGATGGTATCCTTGGGCTTTTGCTGCGCAGCTGGGAGGTGATGATGATGTGCAGATCCCATTTGCAGAAGAGAATTTCTGTATATTATATAGAGGCAGAAAGGGCATAACTCAGCTGTTGCTGTTTTTTACTTCATCAATTCTCAGTCTGCTCAAGCACAGCAAGATATCATCATGCCTGAATAATTTAGAAACATCCTTTGGATTACTCTAACTTTCTTTAACTCAGAGCTCAGACAGATCCAAGCAGCTTTCTGACTTGGGCTCTGTGTGAATGCAAAAACCTGCTTCACCAAGCAAGGTGAAGCTCCACGTTGGAGGTTGACCTTCATAGCTGTTCTCCAAAACCAGCTTTCATCTGAAGAATATTATTTTCTACTCTTTGTATTGCTGTAGTAACTAGTGTTTCCAGTCCTAGACTTTAATCCTTTTGAGCTAGACACTGTCCAGTCTCAGAACAAAGGATGATTTCTGTCCTTAAGGTGTTTACAAGCTGACTATAAGCAAAAGACAAAAGTAAAGCAGACAAGTACACAAGGGAGGACAAACTATAAATGAAATCTCTTACAAGAGAAGGAAAGAAATGATGCACTGTGTAATGGACAGGGAATGCGCACCTCTGCACAGGCTGATCACTGACCTTTAGCTTGGATAGATTAAGCCAACAATTTGATGAGATCATTTTAGAAGAAAATGATGGAATTACAACCTTTGTGAGAGAGCTAAAAGGAAATAATTTTCTGAGGAAGCAGAGGGCAGAAAAAGAAAGTTGTTATACTAGCTAGACTATTTTTTTGATTGGCTTAATATAAGTGGGGCTTAGTTTGTCTCTGAAAGCTGTTAGATTTTGCATCTGTCTTAAAAAAATAACCATTCAAAAGCGGTCCAAATATAACACTAGTATAAATGCAATTTATCATCTAGTGTTTACCTCTAGGCATATGCTATTTTACTCTGCTAGCAATCTGAACTCCAAAAGCTTCTCAAAAGCATATTTGTTTTGCAGATTGGCTTATTTTTATAAAGATAATAAGTGAAGAATTATAGCCATGTGGCAACACTGTTAGATATCATTGCGAGTAATGAACTGCCTACCCTCTTAAGGTATTCACAATGTCTGCCGTGGCCTAATGAAAAAATTATTTCAGCAAATTATGTGTCAGACACTATTACTTCATTGTTAGAAGGGAAACATAAACTGAATAAGATCAATACTAATTGGCCGAGATAGAAGTTCACGTGACACCTTGTAAAGAAAGAAGAAATGTCCCACTTGCATTTCATCAAGCTGATTATTTTATTGGAGAGAAAACCTGATTACAAAACATGTTTATTTCCTGTTTCCAAAATGCATCTTATTTGCTAAGACAATTATTTTTATAAGCTCAGACACTTGTGTGTCTTGTTTTTGCTAACTTAAAAACTTCTTTTCCTTTCAGCGTTAACTGCTGATTCCTTCTTCCTTCTGCAGCCATCTCTTTTCAAGCAAGTGGTCTCTTCAGGTTAGTACTTTCTAAACTAAATTTCAGAGGGTCTTCTCTTGTTTCAGCTCATACCAAAATGTGAGGCAGCTTTGGAGCAAGTTACACTGCGCAAAGGTTAGTGTGTAGTAGCTAATATTCTCAGCCTACTAACAATTTTGTGCATGTAATCTCTTACTTTTCTCAGTGGGCAACTACAAAGTTTGCTATAAGAACTGACCCAATTGTTTTCATACCAACAAAATCCTAATTAGTTTTGCAGCCACTGTCTTTTTGAATCTCTACTTTCTGGATCAAATAAGTGAAAAAGAATCTGCACCATCTTTTTTTTCCGTATGGATACACAGACTTTTATGAATACTACCATCTGATAAAATTTTTAAAAAAAGCTTTTTGACACAGAAGAACTTGAAGAATGTATAAAGGTCAACTAGCCATGAAAATGAAAGATGGGAGGTCTTTGCCTGATCTGGGTGAGGAAAGGAGTCTGAACGCAGATGATAAGTTGCCTGCAAAATCTTCACTCACATAGGTGGAACAAATCCCCAGTGACATTAAGCTAGTAAAGGTAGGCTGTGTATGAGTTCCCTTCATGGCACCTCCTTTAGCTTGGGATGGGGAGAGACTACTGAGGACAGCTACAAGCGGACAGTTCATCTGTGTATCCATTCTCTGTTAACCTTTTCCTATTAGTTAAATGGTGCGTGTTAGAAAAACCATAAGGACACAGCAGCTTAACTTATAGCTAATTAAAGGACTCTTCTCTCCCATGTACCAAATGCAATTCATCTGCAGGAGTGTCTGACTCGGATTAGGGGAAGAAAACTGTCTTCACATAGGGCTTCAAAGGAGGAACCTTTACTGTTTGAGACAACTCTCAGGATAGTCTAGAGAAATGTAGCAGGAAGCAGGCACCTTTCTTGTGCTCATCTAAACTGATTCATCCCTGCCCTCAAGAAAATAAGGGGAGTAATGGATCTGCATCTGTTTGTCCTTTACAGAGAGCAGGGAAAGCCAGAGATCCCTAAAGAAGGCTGGGACTTGTTTGTGTGGGGTGCCTGCATGGCAACTCTTGCCTGGCTAACCACAGCTTTTAAGATAAGAATATGAACATCCACAGAGTGTGTCAGTGTATCAAAAACATAAAACTTCCTGGAAGGCGTTTGCCCAAAAGTGAGCACATTAAAGAGGCTAGATCAAACAGTGACTTTGAAATTTCAAAGGAACTTAGGAAACAAAGGAGTAAGCCTGAAAAAAAGTATAAAAGCAGCATGAAAATTTATAACTGGATGAGACACATTGGAGTGGAAAGAGCAGTAGTCAAAACCTGGTTTGACACTGCCAGAAGTTGCCTCCAATCATCTCAGCTTCTGCCTCAGCCAGATGAAGCAGCATCCCCGTTGGCTACTGTGAGTAGCGTTCAATCGGTTACTGAATTGCAGGGAGCAGCAAGTAGGGACCCATACCTCAGATGTGCGTATGTAACCTCTTGCAGGGCTTTCTCACTGGCATGGGAACTAGTGGGTTATTGGGAGCAGAGCAGGTAGATATAAAGCTGGAGCAGCCACTTCTCCAACAGGAGGGATGTGAAGGTAGGGGAACCTGCACTGCCAGAAGAGGGGTGTAAGCTTGTGACCCATGCATCCTTGGGGAAGCTGTGCATGTAACTGTGTGGGCGCGCACATACATGTGTGATTAGGAATTCTTGTAATTAGTTATAGAAGGATTTTTAGAAATTTATAGGTGTTTATTGAATTTTGTGAGTGTCTAGCACTGTGGTTATCTGTTGTATTATTATTGATCCTGAATATACAGTCCATTGATCGCCAGTTAACTATGAGTCCTTTATAAATTAAGATATTTTCTGGTGGTGGCAGGAAAGAGAAAAAGGATCTTCATGCTAGTATCATCTGCCTTCCACTCTGTAACCTTTCAAGCTTGTCTCCTTTTGTGGAGATGCTTTGTAGAGAACTCTACAAGATGAACATTTCTAAGCACAGTTAGTTTTCTTCCTGCAGGTTTATCAGTGGCATTGAGATCTGGGAGCTGCACTGAAAATCATTTTGGAAGGAGGCAAGTCAAGGCAGAAAACAAAAGACTGCACTGGCAGACATCAGATACCTCATATTGTAATTTCAAAATGCAATGACACCGTTAAAGACTGCTTCTTGGGAAAATAGTCGGAAACCCACAAGAGGACAAGCAACTCTCTACTAGCTCTGAGTGAGTCCTAGAACTTGAGGCTCAGGGTGTACGTGGAGAAGAGCTACTCAGTGACAGTAATCACACGGTATTCAAATTTAACAGCTGTACTGAAAGAGAAAATGAAAAGTATATCCCTCACAGTAGAATGTAACATTAAAGAAGAAAAGCTACTATAGAATAAGGAAGCTCGTTCAAGAGACATTTGAAAAAGGGTGGGTAGCAGGGTAAAATACTGTTAAAAGATGTCATACTAGAAACCCAAGTTTTAAGAAGACCATTCCCACACTCCAAAGCTAGCAGTGCTAATTGGAAGAGTAAAGTTATTAGAACTGAAAAAACCCACACTCTTAGAAGTGGAAGCTGTATCTACTTGAAAAGACAGTGAATTAAATATCAATGTACAATAGGGCAAGTAAAAAAAGATGTGAAGAACAAGTTGGTATAGACATAATCAAAACTTCTTGAAACTTATCAGAAGGAGAAAGCTTGCCAGAGAGTCAGTAGGATGAATAGACCTCCACAATAAATAAAAAAGAAACCAGGATTTGATACAAGTGAATTAGAACAGGATGCAAAAGTCACCAGTGAAGTTTCCTGCTTTCTCTATTGTTATCTGCAGTTAAATCTTTCACTTTTGATTCAAATGCTCATTTAGTGATGTAATTACTTTAGTGCAGTAGTGTGCTGGGGAGGACAGCTGAGTAGCTGCATTTAAATTTACCGCAAAGCAATATTATTGCTGAATGTTCTTGGAAGAATTTGCCTTTCAGCATATTCTTTAATTCTCCTCAAACTGCTTACTCATTTACTTTTTACCAGTTCCTCTGGATGACCTAAAAATGCCATTTTGTGATGAACTGTAAAAGCAGAAAATTATTACGTTTGGACTGGAGGGGTTTTTTTGGGCCCCTTAAGAAAAAATATTTTCCATCCCAAAATACAAAATTGTCAGATAGGAACACTGTATTCCATTATCCATGACACCTAGCATCTCATTTTTGCCTTCTATGTTCTTAACTGATTGTGTGTCCATTTTTTTCTCATTTTTCTGCTGTTATTTCTGTTCCTATGGTGATGATATTGCAAGGAGGTGTTCCAACTTTAATATGTCTGAAGTAATCAAATGTCTGCTACTATGTTTGAAGAGCAGCACAGCTTTTTGTTTTGTTTTGCTTATTCTCTTCTGCACAGTATTACCAGCAAATAGTACTACAGTGTGGTACCAAGCTTTTTTTCTGTAGACAACCTTTGACATAAAATGTCCCTGAAATAAGTACAAAATTGTTATTTTGTACTTAAGTGTTAACAGCTGTCAGACACTTTTCTGACACCAAAGCCTAGAGTTGAAGGTGAGGAGCCAAGCACTGCAGGTATTGCAGTAACTCACCACCACAGTAGGTGTTGCCAGCACCTCAATCCCTGGCTTCATTTGCCAGCGGAAGATAAGTACTGAAATGCAGATCTCTTGGGTTCATTTCTCAGGTTTAACTTCAAGAGACTATTTTCCATTCATCATTACTCCCCCGTCCCGCCTTACCCTGACTACTTCTGCACTTGTGCCTCCCTGGTCCCAACCCCAGCCCTCTCGTTGCATCTTCTGTTGTCCAACTCAGTAGAGATTCAGTTAATCTCTGATTAGTGTGATAAGAGACTTAGGCAGGTGAAAGCGTGAATCGGGAACCAATTGCACCAGTTTGAAGTGGAACGTGCAAGACTGTAATGGAAAACTTTTTCTAATAGCAGCTGAATATCTACTAGTGCAGAGAAAATGCTATTGTACTGAGTCTCCAAAACCCACTAGCATAAAACTAAACTTGTAGAGCAAGTCAGGCATACATGTTGGAAGTCTATTTGACATAAATGCACCTTCTATTACCCAGGTTATATCCCCAGAAGTTGTTTTATTTTGAATATCAGGCAACCAGTTTCTTAACAATTTTAAATTAAATGCCTCTTCTAGACATCTAAAGATTTTTTAAAACATGATAGCTTAGTTGACTAAAGTACATGTTTCTCATCATCATTTTTAGAAAGACTATAGTGAAAAATATTAGGTAAGGCTTTAGGAAAGGTATTTCTTTGCCAAGGAAGCAATTAAATCAATTGCATATTTTTATGAGAATATAATCTCATCCTTTCTGTGTTCATATAAAATAGTTGGTGAAGGGACCTCAAGAAGAGGCTAAAAGTGCTTTACTAAAATTCTGATGTTAATCGTGGTTATCATACATGTTAAATGTTTTCTACATAAAATTTTATGTGTGCGCTAGACAATTGGATGCTGAAAGAAAGCATAATCATGTGGTTTTCCCTCTTACTTTAGCTTTTGGAGTTTGAAGATGATACAGACATTTTTGCTTCTCTAAATGAACCTTTTAAAGATGACAGTATGCTGGTCCTGTGGGATTTCAATTATTTGGACATAGGCCAGTGCACACCAAAGTTGTAATTAGTCAATGCTTGTGAGAAGCTGCACAAAAGAGAGAAAAGCTTTCCTAGGGATACAGTAGGATTATTTCTTAGTGTAATTTGTTTGACATCTATTGTAGTATATTGATTATCCATACTATGTTGAGGTTGGAATATCCTTATAATGTAGAGCCTGGAAAGGTTTTAAACTCTGGTAGGGAATAGCCAGACTTTTCCACCCTGCTTATAGCTGAGCATGTTAAACATTCCACGAGAACAGATGCTGCCAATCTTCTTGACAGAGTTAAGATAAATAAAAAGCAGGTATTATGTTGGTGCATAAGGTCTTCAGTTGTGCTGTGTTGAGCCCAGAGCTGTTCCTGAGTCCCTGGATACGGTCATTTGCCTTCCACTTGCCAGCCTCTTCGATGTGGCTGTGTCTGTGGTGGAGGACCCAGCACAATTTGAAGCCAGTCTCTATCAGGCTGTGGGATGGGAAAGGAGATCTGATTTCTGACAGAGAGAAGCACTGTTGTCTGTGCTGGTCATTGTGGTGTGACCACAATGGTCCAGCCTTGGTCTCTGCTGATGAGTCAATGAAGACTTTCAGATAGTTTGTGAATGTGGCAGTGTGGTATCTTCCAGATTTTATTAAAGATGCCTTTTACTGGAGGGTCAGGAATAGAAATTGGACAGGACAGAGAACCCCTCAGGGTTTTCTGGTCACGTAGTTCTTTCTTTTATTCTGATTACTCTGTTCCTTTCAGGGTAATTATTGTGCAAGACTGACCTGAAAATTAACATTGGGAAATTTCTTAAACCGTATGTTCCTCTGGGTAGCAACCTGTTCTGTGTTTTTGGAAAATATGCTGTACTGTGCTCCACTGCGATGAAAAGAGTAAGTCAATCAGCAACTCAACTTGTACTTTCTTCTTTTCTTTGTATTTCTGAAATCATTTATTCCACTGTTTATTCACAGATTCTTGTGTATGAAGCTGTAAAGAGATGCAGATCATGCTGAAAATCTTGGATATATCTTTGAAATGTACTTAAACCTCAAGCTAAAGATATGGTAGTACTTTTGGAGAATAGCTTCATTCATAGTATTGCCTGCACTTTCAGTATTTCAGGATACACGACGGTAGCTATTTCTCTTCTTTTCCTGAAACTGGATATTTCTTGATCATATGGCACTTCTTTCTGGTCTAGGACAAAATACGGGTATAGCAAACACTTCTGAAACTATGAAGATCTATAGTTAAGATTAAATTTTAACTATGGTACAGAGAATGAGAATAAGTTTGCTTTGCCAGAAAAAAATAAATTATTTAGAATCTATCCCAACAATAGCTTTTCAAGACTGGTAACCGGGAAACCAATGTACCAACATTGATATAAGTGGTACATCACCAATAAATCCCTTGAGCGAAAACTAGTCACCATAACAGCAATCGACTTAGATCTGTAATTTTCAGTGCTTAGGATCTACTTTTCTATTGCACTTGTAACTATAGATTTTGAAATCCAACCTGACCATCTTTTCTGAATGCTCTTCTTTGGGCATGTCCTCTATTCACTAGTACTGATTATACACTCCCTCAAGCTAAATATCTTCATTGAGTCTCTGCAAATTCACACTCTTGTAAAAAAGAGGAAGAATTAACTGGAATCTTTAAAGAGATTCCTAACAAAGAGCAGATGGTTTAGTGTGCTGCCTCTTCTGCTGTGCTACGGTCAGTTTGAACCTCATTCAAAAGGGGGCTCAAAAGCACCAGGAGCATTTTTGTAAGGATGTGCAACTTCTGAACAATCTTTTCCCAACACAACTAATCTTTCCTCTAACATTAGTGCTGTGTTTTTTCTAGCTATTCTTTCACATCCAGTAATGTATTTATTATCACCATCACAAAAATACTTTCCTCTGTCTTCATTTTGGATATCTCCCTCTTCATACTTTCCACCCCCAACGTCTACATGCCAATTCTACTGTATAACTGAAAATATTTAAATGTAAACTATTCTTGTGTCACTAGTATCATTCATTCTCCTTTAGAAATCCAGCAGAGAAAATAGAAAGCTTATTTTTTTGCTCCAGCACTTGCATCAAAAAAGCTCTGCTGGTTGCTTAATAAACAACTTTCCAGGAAGCCACTTGAGGAAGAATAATCCAGTTGAGAGAGGAAAATAAAAATAAATAAATAGACTGTTCTCAGATGGCTGGAGATCTTTTTGAGGCAAATATTTCACAGGGTTTGAAGAATTCAGCTAACTCCTATTCCTTCCCTCATTTTTGCATCTCTGAGTTTTTATTGTGCTGGGGAAAAAAAATCTAAAGTTTAACTGTACTGAGAGATGGGTTGTTGAGGGTTTTCTATTGGGATGTTAAATAGGAAGTATCAGAGCACCAATATAAAATGCACCCCATTAAATTTTCATCCCATCCTTTTGCACTAGCAGACCCTGACTGTTAAGAAAAACATCCACATGAAAATTTAAGACAATATAGAGATCCAGCCATCACTGATTCAAATTCAAACATCAACTAAGGGACAAAAACTTTATGAGCTATTTCTTTGATTTTCAGTCTGCCTATAATTTTTCTTTCACTGCATATATATAATTTTACCGTTATTGGTAAAGTTATTGGTTATAACAAATATACACATTCATGCTTAATGAATAATAACCTTCTATTCCATAAACAAAATGAATGCTAGTAGCAAGTAGCAGGACTAATAAATCTACTTCACAGATGAGATTAGTGAGACATACTGCATAAAAGAAAAACTGATATGGAAGGGAAAAAAGGAAAAGATTAAGACTTTAAAATAAATTCACTATTTGAGCTGCTGCTTCTTTGAAGTACACCATTTGCTCAGTCAGACATAACTGACATATAGATCACAGCTACTGCAAGTTATTGCGGAAAAAAAATCAAAGAGAATACAAAAAATAGACGTAAATTTTATATACATCAACATCAAGGATAAAAATCCTTGTGTTTCTAGCGAGCTAAACCTTCATTCCAGGAGAAGATTCACATAGGTAAAGAAGAGTTTGGGCAACAAATAGGTAGTTATGAATCTGCTATGATAAATGACACTGAGACACATAGCAAGTGTTTTTCCAACTTAAATGTAACCAAGAAATTCAAAAATAACAGAGATCAGGTTTTAGGTACAGGATTTAGAAAAAAGTCAGTACTAACACACTAACAATCTTTATGGACAAACGATAATGCAGGTTAGTAGAAGTGTTTAAAATAAAATACCTGAACAATTACTGAAAGAAAACCAAACAATAATGATTAGTTTACCTTTTCTCATACAAAACTGTTAGCATCTGAAGAACCAGAGCTGAAATAAAAGAATAAATATTCTGCAAAAAAATTGAGTAGTGAAAAGATGAAATTTGAAGTACAAGACGTAATACTTCTGTAAATATGATCATTGTGATTCATGGGTATGCCAGTGAAAAGAACAAATGGGCAGTGGTATAACCTGTTATCAACTTATTGATGCAGTCTAATGAAGTACAAGAGTTTTCTGGTTAAAGACAAGTTGTTTATTGTTGAGAACACTTTTTAAAACAATATCCTAAGTTTGACAAATCTAAAAACACTAAAGATTTTATTTTTCTCATATTTTCATAAGCGTAGTAACTATTTTGATCAGCAGCCATTTAGGGAAAAAATTAATAACACACTGCCAGCCCAATCCAGCAATCCAAATTTCACCCAGCTGAAAAAGAGATAAACCCAACAGTTGCTGCAGATTTTTCTGATACTTATTGCACTCGTTTCTTCTGCAATTTGATTTGTTGCAAAAGAACTACTGGTGAGTTCAAACACAGATGCCTAAGTGTGGCTTCCTTCTGCCCAAAATCTGTATGTGCATGTAAGAGAGGTAAATGTTTGCTCGTGCAGCGTTAAAATGGGTTCTATCTGTAGATAGATAACGTAAAATCTGAAGGTGCTTATTTTATACAGTCATTCACCTGTAAGCATCTGTCTGTATCTTGCAAACACAGCTCGGATGGAAAACGTAAAGCAAATATCTCCCACATTGTTAGAATTTTAACTCCTCACAAGTCTCTACCAAGCTTAACCTCAGCTTCTGATTTCCTGCCAGATCCAACTCTAGCAAAATAAAGTTTTACAGTCTACAGAATTTGACACCAAGCTCTCACATCATTTCCCCAGTGTCTCTTCACATCTGAAAGCTCAATATGTTAATAGAGGAGATAGCTTTCATGCAAACAGGTTCCTTTAAGGACCTGGAAGCAGGCATTTGCTCTTGTCTGTCATTGTCTGACACTTTCTTTTTTTCTTCTGTTATCATCTTTTCTTCTTCCCAAGAGTAAATGGTGTAATGCTACTGGGAGCTGCACATACGAACTCAAAATAGAGAGCTATTCTGCAGTGAATACAGTAAAGGCTTTTCTGGAAATTACCTATGATATGTTACTTTTTTAACCACTCAATAGAGATCAATGAAGCAGTATCACTGCTACCAAGCACTGTACTGTGGGTTTTTTTTTTCTTTTTAAGGAAAGCATTTCTTCTTGTGCTAAAGAAGAAATAATTTTTCATTATATTCTAGTGATGTGTATAGCTACAGAACTTCATTGGCATAATTGCAGTTATGCTCCAAAAAAATACTCTGCCTCCCGAGTCTCGGCGATGCCAGAGTCACTTGCAGAATTAATTCTGTAGCAAGCCATGGAACAAACTTAGATGTGGGGCAGTAACTGGTACAATAATAATAATTGCTTCCATCCATTGATGTATTAACAGATTCACTTCTTTCTATCAATTACGAATTGACTTTGAGTCCCAGTAACGTAAACACGATCAGCCCAAATACGCACTCCCAGAACAGACTCAATTAGGATTCAGAGAAAGAGATATATTAAGAGATCATACTTGTAATTCACACAGAACATTTTTATGAAGTTTGGATAGCAGCCTAGGAGAGAAGCACAATATGATACTGTGTCCGGAAGCAGTGAAGAAGTTCAGTCCCAGCATATTTGCTTCTGGCCGTCCTTCCTGACTGTGTTAGCAAGGTTCGAGGACCTTCATTCTGTCCCATCTCTAGTGTCCAGTTTTATATCCCTGACAAATTAGTTGGAGTCTTTTCATCAGCTTTAATGGGGTTATGCAAAGATCCTTACAATAAATAGTTGCTTGGATCCCTATTTAATTAATTCTCACTCACATGTGAGGCTACATATAGTGTTAAATTTCATTGGAGCTCACAAATACTCATTTCACTTTTTACTGTCCCGAGTAGAGGTAATGTGTATTATTCAAATAGCTGGAAAAGAGGAACCAAAGAATTCTTTGCTGGTTATAAAAAAGTAGTGTTCTCTTTCACTGACAGGTACTTCCCAGTGCAGGCTGTGTAATTTACTGCCCTGGAAATTTCAATTTTTCTATTTCAGAGGCATTGGTAATAAGGAATAGATAGACATATTTATATATATATGCATATATATTCAAAAACTAACTTCCAAACTCCTTGGATACTGGAAAATACCAGATTTTCTGTCTGTCCCAAGGAGAATGGTCATTTTCCACCCATACCATGTTTCAATGCTCTCTTCTTCTTTTGACATGTTGCAGATCCAGCACTGAGACGTCAATGGTAATTATCATGTTTCTGGTGATATAAGAAAAATAACAATAGGAGCATACAAATTGCCACATTGAACTACAGAGTAGCTCAGCTATATTATCTGTCTCTGACATAGGTCAGCATTAAATTCAGGGACTACTTCCAAACTGCCAATATACAAACTATGAATATACAGACCTAGGAATCATTTTATGGCTGATTCCAACCTTCTATATCATCTGATTTATGCCTGCAAACATGAAGGTAAATAGTTCTTATATGTATAGCTTATATACTGACTTGACATGACTTGTATAAACTTGTCTTCCTTTTTCTAAATCCTAATGATACTCTTGACCTCAAAGATGCTATTCCTTACTGAATAATGCCCAAGTAATTGCTGCACTATCATGTAAAACTCATAGCAGGCAGAGGATGCCATTGTATGGCAGATGCTTAATGCAGAGCATGGCAGTAAACATGATTGCTTTTATTTTGTTTGTGTTCAACTTAGGCTCTGAAATATCCATGCAGGAAACTGTGTAAAAGTTTGACAGCACTGCTGATTTTATTGCCCCTATTTATGTGAGAGATCATCTTGTCAGCCAGTTATTAGTGTTGTTATCCTTGACTAGGACTTAATCATTCAAAAAATAACAGTGAATTGTCACTTTTGCAGCCACTGTGTATGTTTTTGAGTGAGTCCCATTCCAAGGATTCTGATTTATCAAGAGAGTCAGTAGCTGCCAACCTTCTAAATGCAAGGTTGTCTCCGGGTCGGAAGACATACAAATATTTCAATAGCTGCCACTGTGTTGCTCTTAGTGTTCGTTTGTCAGGGGAGTTCTGCCCTTAGTGAAGCAGGGTGAATATTCAAACACTGCAATGTGCCACAGCTAAGAACAATGCTGCAGACTGATGTTTTCCAGCTCTGAGACCCTAAAATAACAGGAAAGATCTTGGAACAACTGCGTTTTGATTAAGAGCTGTCCTGTGGACGCACAGATTGGCCAGCTGGCTCCTGGGCCTCCCGCATCATGAATGGGACTTCAGAGAATCTGGTGGTATTTGTTAATTGCACCTGGGTGTATACACACACACACAGACACACACACACACAGACACACACACACACACATGTGAATTATGTGCATATATTATTTATGTATCTTGTATATATGTATATATAACACTGCTTCTTGCCTCTCCAGCTGGCCACCTCTTACTCCTGATAGTATAAAATTGTCTGTATGTGCTGAATAAAGCTGGGTACTCTTGCAAAATTCTGTAAGACTTCCAGCATTTATTGTTCTCTAAAAGCACAAAACTAAGGCCTTTCATAGTGTTTTGCTTAATCAGAGGGCTAATGAAAGTGAAAAACGGACCTCCTCTCTTTCAGCCTTACCAGAAATTTTATCCTTGAGCTGAGAAATCTTTCCCAAATATTTCCCTGGAACATTTACATTTCTACAACTTTTTGATTCTAATAAATTTACATCGAATCCCATCATTTCCAAGGAAAACAATTTTTTCAGAGTGCATTTACACATAAGGGGCTGAAACATAATGAAAGAAAAAGAAAGATATTTAACAAAGACTTTTGACAAAGTAATGAATGATTTGTCCCTAACAGCATTTGATTTAAGAGCAATTTGCATTTTTAGGTACTAATTTTCTGAATCATCTCACCCTTCATTTCTGCATATTCTAGTCATAGACAAATAATTGTAATTACATACTTGGAAAGAAATCTGTTCAAATCATGGTCAAGATGCAGGAAAGATACGTTAAATCCTTTTACTGCTGACTGCTTAATACAGGAGCCTAAAGTTTTCCAAGAATGATGTTGCATAAAAACTAGTCCTGTCTCTTCAGAATAGACTAGTGCTTTGCTCCTGTCAGCTTTGTTGAAATTTTTTCCGTATTTGGCTAACGTCTTTTCACTTCTATGAAGTACTTTTGTCTCCCTGTTTTTAGGATTTATCATGATTCTCATTTTAGTTCAGTTAGGTTTTTCACCGTAGTTTAAATTCTTCCAATCACAAATATTTTCCTTTTAAGATAAGCAACTGGGCCACCACTTACCTCCTAAGGGCAGGCAACACACAGAGCTGTTCACCTGGTTGTCATATTTTGGCCCTCCTATTTTATTTCTTGATGTTTTCCCCACACTGTCTCATCTATATCTGTATCTGTCTTTCCATTTAAAGGCCTTTTTCCTTTTTATGAAAAGGAAACCACTTTCCACGTTCATGGCAACTTTTCCAGGTAAGAAATTGAAGTAAAGAAGGGAAGGAAAGGCTCCAATATTCTTCTCTCACACAGAATAAGAGTGATTCATTGAAAGTGTGTGAAGTTTTTCCAAGAAAAAACACTAAAATGGGAGGAAAACTAAGCCCATACGATTGTGTGTGATTTTTTAGGCTTAAAGATTTTAAAAATTTAAAGTCACACCCTGACATTTTGAACTAAATTAAACTTCTTACATCTCAGTCTGTCTGCAGGACAGCTGGATTGGAAATGAAGTAACATAAGAGAAGCTTTTCCAACAGTATTTCATTCTGAGTAAAGGGAAGAAGGAGTAGAAATTTAAAAGATAGCCAGTTGTTTCTGAAACTAATTCTAAAAATTCAGCAAGTTATATATGCTTTGACCTCTACAGAAGCATCTGAGTTTCTGTGAGCTGCTGAGAACAAGAAATGATCTCTGAACCTGAAGGTGAACCCTATGAGATTCAGTCCTCATTAATGATCTCTCTCTTTCAGTATCACCTAGCTTTTTTTTCCTTTCTTTGCTGTATCTGTGAATTGGCCTGCAGCTATTTTATTTCATGTAAAATCCTCCTTTTGCTGCAACCTGTAAGCTTTGCAATGCCTTCTGCAAATTATCAGATGCGTGTTCAGCGCAAAGACGTCGTTTCTAGACTCTTGTTAAGCTTTGACAGGAGCTTTTAAGATAGTTAAATTTACCACTATGAAGATGAGCGTTTGCATTCTAGCTACCAGACCTACTGCAGCAACACCTTGAAATTCTACTAAACTGATAGCAAATGACTCCAAATGTTTGCTGGAAAAACGGTGGATGTAAACAGACTGTGCTCTCCTCTGGTCTCCAGCTCTGGCTTGTAAAATGGCAGCACCAGGATCTCTCCACTGCAGCAATGAAGAGCAGCAAAGGACGGATGACTGGAGTTTTAATGCCTTTAAATCTTCTCCAACTGTCATTAAATTTCTCTGACCCCCTGCTAGCAGCAATTTCAGCTTTCGTGGGATATGGAGACCATTTTATCACGAGGGTTAGGAGGAGCAAATGAACAAAAGATTATTTCATAAGTCTGAAAAATTAGCACGAATGTCTTTCAATAGCACCCAGAATGGCTCAGCGTCCTAGCTGCAGCATATAACAAAGGGAGGGGAGAGCACAGATTGCCATGCTAGACCATTTTTGAGGATGGAGTACAAATTCTGTACAGGGGATGCGGAAGGCAATAAGATTTGGGTAAAATACAACTGTCACTGATCACACCTTTGCCTCATTTCTCTGCATTTCTGCACCTTGTTCTTTCTTTTGCAGCTGGGAACTTGTTGTAATGAAATTTCAAAAATATGTATAATGAATAGAAGAGCATGATTTCTGCTGCTTACTTTGCTCTTCTGTAGCAGGACAAAGGCATGTTTGTCCATCTGTTTAAAACTAAGCTATTGTTCGCAGTTAGCTTGTCTGTGGTCAAGAGGTAGCCTCTCTTCTATTTAAACCCACATTTTTAAAGCAACCACATACTTGAGTATCTAAATACAAAGTAGAGGACAGAGCACTGTCCATTGGACATTAACATAAAATCCTAGGAAAGCATTTTATCCTTTAGAAAGTAAAGGGAATGAACAGTTGGTTGCTACTTCATTAAAACAAGATGTCATTTGCAAAGAAGGTTAGGTTATTACAGGAATGTAACTACTGTCTGGTTATTAGTTGTTCGCAATTGTTAAAGATTTTCTCAAATCTCCAGCCATCGAGGGCTGTCTTATTATAAGCTGGAAGAAGAAAATGTGTTGATTTTTCTTCTGAAGAAATAAAGCTCTGACAGGCATGAAAAGACTTACTCCAGAAATGAATTTTCAACCAAAAGGAACTGTTTTCAAAGTTAAAACCGATATGACAGTCAGAAATCTTTCTGTTTTCAGGAACGCAGAAACTTTTTGATTCTAATCTTTTTAAGTTAGTTTTTTTGCTGGTTCCTACCTAACTTTTGTTGAAGTTAAGGAAGAAAGATCAGATCCGTCAAAAGTTTCCCCTACAAGGTTAACAGATCTTCCAAGTGGGCTGGATTCAGTGTTACAAGTGATATGGTGGGATCTTGTCAGCTTATTTTCCGTCTTCAGTGCCTTCAGTTTTCATCATTTTTCCTTTTGTTAAATCAGAAACTGTCATTGCTGCTTTTACATTTTATGTCAGGAAGAACTTGTTGGTCTAAAAAAAAGGAAATATTTTTAGTAATTTCTGAACAGATTGTTTTGAAACAAGTTATGAAACTCACATTCTAGCTTATTGGAACACAAGGGATTTACTGTTGAAAGCTTTCATTTAGCAGTGTTTATTTTATTCTTCAAAGATATGTGTTCTTTCCTCTTAGATGAAAAGTGTGATATTTCCACTGAGTCTGAGAAATGGAAATTGTTCTTTTTAGTAGCTTTGAAAGAACAGTATTTCCTATAGCATATTGTAATACTTATTTATTTTTACTTAAAGTATTTTTTAATAGATGTCAAACACTTTGCACAGTACTGCAGCTGAAGCAGTCTCATTCAGATGTAGTCAGTAGTACTTCTAAAGTCTTATGGATTTGTAGACTTGAAATCAATTTTCTGTTGGCCTCCAACATTTTTATGCGTTTTTTTTCTGTTCTGACAAGTGTTTCTTTAACGCATCCCTTGTTTCATTCAGGTTTTGATGCTCTCACTCTTTGTTTTTCTAAACATAAATTGGAATTAAGTAAAAGTAAATATCACTGAAGAAATCTTAATGACACCAACTTAAAAAAAAGGAAATGCAAGTGTCAGATAAAATACTACAGCCAAGTTAATCATTTGTACATTAGGAGAAATGTGCTAGAGAATTTTTATGGGGATCTTGATTATATTCAGATCTACCAACTCACCTGGCAGAGGTATGCACAAGGAGCAGAACTGCATGGAGAAAGGTATCACTGAGCACAGATATCTAATTTTTCACATTAGTTATGTTCCAGTTCATAACTGAAAAACTTGTTTGATTTTTTCCACTTGTTTGATTTTTTCCAGTTCTTAGATCGAAAGTGATCATGGTGACTTTCCTCCTACAAAAGATCATGGGAGTCATGACATCAGCCTTGGGTCACAAACAGGACTTCTAGTGTTCTCTGTAAGCCAGGAAGGCAGCTACAAGGGCGCCAAGAGGATAAGCAGGTAGAAACATCACCTCCATCCCAACTTTGGTGAAGTCATCTACTTCAAACATGCCAGCTTGGGTAAATCAGTAAATTCCAATAAAAGAATGCTTTATCTTGATTTTTTTTTCTTTCAAACCAGCTGTAATAAGGTAGTTCTGTAAATACCAGGATATAGTGAAAAAAGCAGAGGAACTTTAGAACAACAGCAGAAATTTGGATGAGAAAAGCAGGAGGCTGAAGAAGAGGTGGGTGATTCATGCCTTGGACTGATATGACCAATATCCCATGGCCATCACTAAGCATTGTTGTATCCCTGGATCATGGTGAGGTTTGCCTTCATAGCTGATATGAATATACATGTGTGTCTACAGACAAATATATATATATATATATATATATATTTCTGTGGGTATATACATATGTGTATTCACATATATACTCACACAGGCACACATACATACAGATACAGCTTCGAAGCTCCAGCACATCTCTTCCCTCTGCTCTTACCTGAACTTCACATATGTTTCATGAACTTGAGGAATCAAAAGGATTAGATGTTTTTATAAAGAACGAAAAGATCTGGGCAAAACCTTTATGTGTGATGCAGAAGTCACTATGCGAAGGTTTATGGCCTGTGTTATGTAGAGCAGGCTAAACAGTCAGAGCGGCCTTAAAAAGGTCTAGCACTTCAAGGCCTCAGGGCCTTGAAAGCTCTCAATCAATTGGCATAATCGGCTAGCAGTTCCTGGGCTAATTTGTCAAAGGTTGGGTATCTATCATCTTTTTGGAATTAATTGTCACTGTGAAATTCAAAAAAGCTCCAAGAATATTTTCTGCAATCATAAAACTAACCCTTGTGGACTCTGAGCCTCATTACAGAGCTGACACCACTCTAAGGAATTTCTGTCTTCTATTAGTTATTAAATAATTGAAGAGCCGTGTATAGGATTGCATTGGATAGAACATATAATTGAAGAAGAATAGAGGATGCATTCAGAACATCACTGAACAATTTGACAGGGGCATATACTTAGAATTATACTACTTATAAGGAAACCTTTCCCTGAAAAATGTCAAAGTATATATTTTAGATGTCACTGATGACCTCCAATGAACTAACCACATATAGCCGTACATATAGCCGTACTAGATCTTATGGACATGTGTGCTTGAAAAATTTTTGACCTGGTATGAGCAGGTATATAATGTTTTATGTTTTTTTACACTCGTAAACATTCTTTTAAAAATATTCTAAACAAAACTAACTCAAAGTAATCTGGAAAAGAGACATTTTCTCAGAGACATGTAATGGTCATCTTTAGATAAATCATTTAATGATGAAAATGAGTTTTATAATTTTTTAAATTTATTTTCATCTTCACCAATTTTTATTTGGTCATGAATAGGAAAGGCTCAATGTTGACATTCGTGGAACTGACTTTCTATTTCCAACAGAATGCATTTTCTTGTTTGGTCTCTATTTGTGGGCCAATAACAGAACCACTGCAAACTTCCCCATGTTGCCCTACAAGTTCTCTTCACAACTGAACTGAATGAACGAGCTCGGTGAATGGGAAAGCACTGGTGAGAGAGCTTTAATGCTTGCTCAGGTGTCAGTTGAAAAACTATTGAAGCCAACTGAAAGACTCCTGGAAATTTCCAATGGGCTTTGCAACAGACACCTTTCATTCTTCCTCCATAAACATAGTACTTAGGTAGCATTTTTTTTTCACAGTAAGAACTGAATACTGGAACTAGACTGCAACCTTATCCATACCCAGAGTTGGAATCATCACAGTATTTCACATACCACTTAAATCATGAGGGAATTAGTAGGACCTTAATATAGATTAAATTCTTCATCAAATGTAGGTCCAGGCCATGTCTTTCAGGCTGTAAACCATTCAATGGTTGTTCCTAATGATGTGAAAGAAATATTTTTAGTTTGACGTAACTTCTGAAACATCATTTATCGGAAGCTTAGCAAAAAAAATGCCACGCTTGAAATTTCATATCTGTAGCATGTGAAGGCAGTATTCCCTGTTCAAAAACAACTTACCCTGATAAAAACACACTCTGTTCCCCAAAGCAAAAAAGTCTTCAAAATCAGTATTTGACAGTGGAAGAATTTGCTCAGTTCCAGACGCAGCCATATGCTCTTAGAAAAGCAGAGAGTAAAGGCAGGACAATATCCTATGCTCTTGCTCCTGCTGGTACACTTTTCTCATGTTTTTACCACAAAACAGTCTACTTCCAACACCTTTAAACTATATTTTTCTCCTTATGAGCAACTTCTGGAAAAGTTTCTTTTTATCCAATTACTGCGTCTTCTAAGCCAGTTCCTCATGGCTGTAGTGTTTGCATCTTTGGGGTTTAAAGCATAGGAACAAATTATTTTGCATAACAACATTGTCATTCCTCAATTTTCTCTTTTTTTCCCTGCTAAGGCTAATATGAGTCTGAGGTGCAGGGACTGGATTAGTGGAAAAATCTGATGGAACTGTCTCAGCTTCTCTTTTCGATGGGTTTCTTTCAAATCTTTATAGACATTTCTACATATTTTTTTTCCCAGAATTTCTCTATATCAATAGTTATATTAACAACAAACAGAACCGGTAACTCTGTGTCATAGTAAGCTTACGAACACCTCCAAAATACTGGAAAACAAGGCTTCAGAACAAACTTGGTTTGCTCTACAGCCCTAATAAATATATTCTATAGAACAGGTCATCATATACCACCACAACAATAAAAAAAAATCATATTATGTTAGCATGGAGTCCAATTTACCAGTTTGTATCCCTATAGCTGAAAAGGGAAAACAAAAATTCTCTGTAAATGAGTGGCAGCTGTTGAAAGGACAGATATGCTATAATGAGACAATACAGAAAAGAGGACCTGCCTGGGTTATCAATGAGACTCTGGTATATACTGAAGTATTTGAGCATTTTATTTTTGTATGTTTCTGCTCAGGTTTTTCTTTTAGCTCCATATTTAAACTGAATGTCAGTTTAGAGCTAATCAAAGATGACAGATTGTCAAACTGTAAGTGACCTCTCTTTGTCCTAAGAAGGGCAATTGGGAGGTGGCAGCCTGATCCCTGTCGGCCTTGCAGGTAGCGAGACAGAGGGAACACTCTCAAAAGCCCCGTTGACTATCCCACTACACGTTTCTGCAACTCATTTCCGAGCAAGCATGGCTAGGAGCTAAAGAAAAGGATCAGCAAGGTTCTGCATTGAAATATTTAACGGTGGCACCTGCTGTGAGTGAAACTGGCCAAGATAACACACTCTGAGTTAATTCCTTTCCTACATGGCTCCAGGTGAACTACTGTAGGGCAGGAGCATGTTAACATTTTTTCTTTGCAACTGTCAGACTAGCTGAAGTGTGGCAGGCAATGAGAGAGACGGAAAAGCAGAAATTTATGAACAACAAAAGATTAAGAAGAGGAGAAAACAGGAGTGTGAAGAAATCAAGAACGATTCTTGCAAAAACTTTTTGCCTTGCCACTGATCTGGTGAACCAGGAGGTAGACACACTTTTTTCCTCTACTGTATTAATCAAGTATGGAAATGCTGTTGTTCCTGTTGTAATGACTTTGCGGCAGACATCCCTTCACAGGCAAAGCTACTGCACTAGAAATTTTTCACAACTATTCACACCTCCAGCTTGATAGCAAAGCCTTGTGAGGTGCTTGGAAAGTATGTCAGAGCACTTGTCTTCCTGCTGATTTGTGAGATTTTGCTGTTATAAATTCTTAATCTGGAAATTCAAAGCCCAGCCAAGCTCTTTATTCCCTTTACCACAGTGCAATGATTTTAATAATTGATTATATATTGTAATAATAATAGATGTCACATTGCCTCTAACAGGACACAGGATTCAGAAGGTAGTAAATACAGTTCTCGAGAGACTTTGCTCGTGATTATAACCAGAAAAGATATGGTTAAGGGAACAAAAATTCCATCATCTGAATAAGGATTATTTAAATTGTAGAAGGCTCAGATCTGAATATTTCTAATTTGTTCATGCTTATGAATTTCCTTTCATGCATGTGTTTTCCCTCCTGAGTTTTAAAAAGCTACACATGAATATGAAGTAGAAAGAGAAGTTTCCCTGTCTGTCCAATAAGTAAATAAAAACACAAGCCTACCTTGGAAAAGACTGACTCTATTATGCTTTACTATATTTTCTCAATGAATTATACAAAAGCCAGCACAAAGCTTCAAATAGAAGGAGAATAAACAGTGTTGCCTCCATTTGATTATGAAATGGAAAAGACTGTGAGGCATTTCCATTTAAAAAAACGAATCATCCCAGGAGGCATCTTCTAGAGCTAGTCACCTTGGCACATCTCCAGCACCCCTACAGAACAAAGCATTATGACAACTTTCGAGTCAAGGGCTCATTTAATTGGCAGTACTTCATTGCCACCACTAGAAACAATGCTGAAAGCTCTGAGACATCGAAGCAGTGAATGGTACACAGAAAACTCTATCCCAGTTTGCGTCTAAAGTCTTAAAGTCTGCTCTAACCAGTCCCTTTGGAGGTGACAGCTGGTATTTCTCACTCTGAATCCCCTCAGGTATTAAAAAACACCAGGATATGTCAAGGGATATTTCTAATTAACACTGGAAAACAAAAAAAACTTTCCTAGGGCAGTGTTTTACATCCTCAGATTGCCTTTTTCTGGAATACAGTCTAGCTCCATTGCTGTTTGCAGCTTTGCTAAAAAAATACATTTCTTCATTTTTAATGTTCTGTGTAGACAATGAAAACTGAGGTCATAATAACAAATTGACCCTGGGAAGTTGGCATACAACTTTTTATAGTGGGTAGGTGCATGAAGGAGATCCAAGAATTTCACACAGGCTAGTGACACTGCACACCTCAGTCACTTTTCTGGGAGCAGCACAGTGGGGAAATCAATCCACTCATTCAAATACCTGGACAAAAGTAGGAATACAATTGGAAATAACATTTATTTGACTGATCAATGAGTAATGGAAAACTTGGATGAAAATGCAAGACTATTTAGCACACAAAACCTCTGAAGAACTACAGCCTAGGAAATACCAAAAACATTGAATTTGACACTTATCTATGCCCCTACAAGCTGCTGTCTTAGGACAGAAAAGGAATTTAAGAAAAACAAGAGAAGGATTTTTGCTGTGTTGGGAACATTTTCTTGTTGATGTTATAAAACAGAACTTCTTCAAGAGAACTTGAAGTATTAGAGTCCAAGTGATCTTTGATTTTTATAACAGAATAGATGAATGCTAAAAATACTGTACTTCCAGAACGTATGGTGCTCAGTGCTACAGAATCTTAATTCCTAAACTCTATAATTTGCATCATAGTGATTATTTGTGAGAAGTGCAGTTTTGGAACGACTCCATAACATATATCTCATGGAAGAGTTCTGTTAAACATATATATTTTTATCATCAAATATTGTTCCCCTTTTACATTTTGTCTATTTTCTCTATAAATATCTCTCCACGATGAGCAACATTACTCTAGTTCTGCTTACAGATAATTTTAGCTACAGTTTGATGTTGCGCAGCTAACTAGAAGCAGTAAAGTTTAGAGATGTCAAATGCTTTTTCTTGATCCTTCTAACTCAGACCACCTTGAGTCTATGATTCTGAAATATCTTTCAATCCAGATTACACACTTTTACAATAAATATAAATGTATGAATTGACCAGAAATTACACTTGATTGTTCAAATTAAGTAGATGTGCTTAAATTGTCAGAGTAATTTGCAATTACTTTGAAGTGTTTTTAGACCTGCAACTAGGATCCAGGATTTAACATCCTTAAAAATCTCATTTCTTAAATTTAGGCAATAAAACAGGAGGAAAAAACCTAATTGTTTCAAAGATTAAAGAAGATAAATGTCCAATATTCTTTCATGAAGTATGAAGCCATTTAAGTAACACAAAATGTCCTTCAATACTGTTTGCTGTTTGTTTTCTATGAAAAGCCTCTTCCCTTACTGAAAATTAACAATGTCCATGTACTTTCTGCATGTAAGTTCCTCATAGTCCTGACTTAATCCACACTTTATTATTTGATTCTGCTCCAAATTTTTTAGTTTCTCTTTAAGATTCCTTTCGTGTAGTCACAGTCATCTCTCCCTTAATCTTCACCTAATCAATTAAATGACTATTTTACAATCTAAACTAATTAAATTTAATGAATTAGTTATATTTAATTCAGTTTAATAGGACTATGTTTACTCTCAAGAGACAACTGATATCACGAAGGTACAGGAGATCAGAAGTTCACGCAGTTATTCTTGCTGTGGCCTTGCAGTTCAGGAAATATGAAGGTGCCTGTCACTCATGGGGTGAAGATTTTAAAGAAGCCCAATGGATATGTTTGCATAGTCAAGATGCTTCTGTTTTGACTTTCCTTCATGGCCACAACTTAGACCATAAATGTAAAGTCACTGGAGTTGCACTGTAATAAAACCTCATCAGACTGACATCTTTTGAGGTTCATTCTAGCCTGTTGAGGACTTTCTGAACTAGAATTTTTCTCTTGTCTGGATAATCATAGCTTCCATGAATGTATTTATATTCACAATACTGGAAATTAACAATTTTATCTAGGTCTGGAGGAAAAAAAAGAGCATGCAGGTTATTGTTCTACAATCACAGGTTATTGTTCCGCAGTCAGTTACATCTGTAAATTGAAAATGCTGCTGACCATCAAGAGTTACCTAAACATTGTACGTGACATGAGAAGCAGAAAATTTTAACAAAATTGTTGAAGTAGAGAGAGCTAAAAAACATGTATTGCTATAAATGTACAGCAGCACACACAGCAGTAATAACGAAAAGTTTTCCAGCCTCTGGAAAAATGATTGCAGTTTAGTAAAAGTTGGAAATTCAAATGTGTGAGAGTGTATGTTTCAAGAGACTGGTTCCACACGCATATACCTTGCTCCACATAAGGCTAAAGATATTTCTTCCTCTAATGTAGCTGCATGCTCTGAAGGCTAGAATGAGCTACCTGTTTTTCAAGAAGTTTCAGTTAGCCAGTGAGCTGAAGCACCAGTATGCAAAGAATGACAGATTATAGAAACAGTTTACGAAATTCTGCAGGCAAAAAATGTCTAAATTAAACTGTTGCCAAAGAACTACGAATGACAGGTTCATTCCTAGTTACCAAAATCTGTTGACAAATAATACCCTGAATTTTAAAATGCCATGTAATGCTTCTAATTATTCAAAGCCTGGGGTAGGAATCAATAGGATATACTGTTGTTCCTCACCAAATTGAATTTCCAGGAGCTGAATGCTCAGTAGCATGTACTGTTTAAGTTTGCTTGTGGGTTCAGCTGTGCATTAACCACTTACACCGTGAATTTTGATGTTCCTTCAAGCACTCATAGCTGCTCCCAAGAGATCCTCTTGATGTGTGCTTCAGGCACAAAGTCCTCTCTCCCACAGACTTCCCAAGTCCTTGCTCTCCTTCACCATGCAAACATGATACTACTGTTTTCTCAGGCTCTCTATGAATACAAAACCCTACTTTGGCTTTCCCTAGGGCTTACTAAGGCTCAGGAGAGACTCTATAAAAGCTGACATTTCTCTTTTGAAAGTCTACAGTTTTAAAATGTAGATATTGCCAGTCGCATCCAACTGGGGTATGTATTAGTGAGGTGACTATATTATTTTTACCTCATACCATCTGTTAGAAAGAAGTAACAAAAATATTAACTCAGTTTAAAATGTATTTTGAGATAATTAATTTATAACAGGGACATTTAAACCTCTCAATGCACAATTTAATTTTACCTGCAGTTTTCCACTGTTGCAATTCTTTTCATATCTATACGATCAATCACCTTATTTTACCTCTGCTTCAATAAGCAGCTGCCTGAAACACACCATATGTTGTTTAACCTAGATGTGATACTGTTTAGTTTAAAATCCTCTCTTGCTTCTTGTTTACTCATTTTTGTCACGTCTTTTCATTAGGTGATTTAGTTTTAAATAGATCACGGTGTTATCTACTTTTCACAGTAGCATTTAATCATGTGATACTTTCCTCAGTCTACCCCACACATCATTCTGGCCTGCGTGCTTTACCCCCACGAGTGTCTCTATCCTAAGCAGCATGATTACTGTTTGCAGACCTCTACAAAAGGTATCAGCAAGTGCTCATGTAATAATGCTATTTTCTTTATTCCTCTAGTAGCATCTTAATAGATTGAATTTTCTACCAACTGGTTTATAGCCTTAGGCATTCTTCCCTGTTCAGGCGTTTTTTTTTTTGGAGGGGGAAACGGGGAAGGTTCAGGGAGGAGGCATTTTTCTACAACTCATTTTGCCGTATAAAAATATTTCTTTTTCCCACTCTTTAATTCCATTACCTCCTGTAAGTTTCTTTCATTTGACTTTAATGGATTGATTCTCTGCCATTTAATCTTCCTACTTTAGAGATAATTCATCTGTAGGCATCATTATGCAGAGACTTTCCTAATCTTATGTAAATACTATAATGACAGAAAAACAAGACTCTAAACTACAGTAATTAATAGACACCTTTGAATAACACATTTATTCCAGGGAATAAATACTAAATTTTAAATTGCTTTGCACACGAGCATGCAAGCCTAGATACTGTGGTGGTGTTGTGGCTTAGCCCCTCCGAGAAGATCCAGCATGGACTAACCCCCAAGGCCTGTGAGCCATGTCCCGAAGGGCTGCGTGAGTGACAAAGGGTTGCTTTTAGTTACGAATGTGCCTTGCATGGGAGAAAGCTCCTGGTGCATCTCTCCATGAGCCTACGAAGATTCGGGGTGATGGGCCAGCCCCCTGGAGGACTAAGGCACCAGCAGGTGGTTTCTGCATAAATGATTGCCCACAAGCAGGCTGTGACCCGATATCACCCGACACTTGCGAACCCCATACTCATCCTGTGCCTCCCTTCATATTCAAGGTGGCAGCACAGCCGTGATTATTCATGCCCCCAATTTTAACTGCTCTGATCGCTTCAGTACCTGTTTGCTGTGACTGCTTACCCCTGGGTCCATCCAGCCTCAAGGCTTTCTCCTAAAGTCTCTCAGGAAACTGCCTTACAGGTATCCCGTGTGTAAGGTGCACCAACAGGATAAAACTCTTCCCAGAGGTCACTTCCTTTTAAAGTACAACCACAAGAAATCGTGTTTCCTCTTTAATATTCCGGTGTAGTGACTGATGAGGATATCAAGATTCAGTTTCTTGCTTTGGAGAAAGTAGTCTCGAAAGGAGCAAACCTCAATAAATTTGCCTAGGGCCTGCTTGTACCCCTGTCTCAAAGCAAAAATGCCCACACATTAGGTAGTGTGCGTGAAAGTGTGAGCATGCTATTGCTCATCTTCTGCTTTTCTTTTTCAGCGATCAACAATATACTGGCAAAAAAGAACTGTAGCTTTGCCACGCTCCTTGTCTCAGCTGTACAATTCTTGTGGCGCTTCCCTCGTTCACTCTGAACAGTCTATTTTAGTAATTTGTTTTCACAGACTTTTTCCTATAGGATCAACAGCAGCTTATACCATTGAGCTATTTTCTTGCTTTTCTTTTTATATTCATATTTTGTTTTCCAAACTCACATCCAAGAGCTGAGGAGCCTGAGAAGCAGACAGAATAAACAACAATAGACTGAACATGAGATTGATATTAGTGGTAATTCCTCTTTGTGTCCAGTCATATATTTAATACAGGTTAAATGTTCCCTCAGTGGAAAATCTCAGGAAGAAGGTAACATAAAAATATTAACATGGAGATTCTGTTTTAGGAGGGGAGGAGGAGAGAAGGTAATAAAGGAATGTAGGAAAAACTAAGTCAAATCCTAAAAAAAAAAAAAAAATTGTGTTTGCCAGTTAAAATAAAATTTTACTTTATTCCGGCACAATCCTTGTGATGAATTATAAATGCATTACATTGTGAAAGTATAATGTGGGTAATCTCAAATTATCACGAGAATTACCAGAAGTATCTCCGAGCTTCAATATCTGGGCTATCATACGCCAATAAGAGAAAACATGCAGTTTGTTTTCTCTATGCCTGACGCAGAGGTTCTGCTTAGCCTATCATTTACCAATGAAAATGTATCTGACTTTATTCCTAAGGCTTGGAGGAGTAAAAATTATACCCTCTGTATTAAATTTAACTGAATGTGATATACAACAGTATGAATCAAATTTAATTGGTGCACTATGCCATACAAGAAGTGACAAGATATTTCTTCAGCTGCAGAAAAGATAAAGCATGATTGATGGCAGAAATTAATAACTGAGGAAAGTAGTTCACTGCAACGGATACAACGAACAGAGTAGTTTTCAAAACGGTTAGACAAGACTAATAAACGGGAAAAGTGTTTCTATAATTCGTCTTTGAGCAGCACAACCTCCTACCATAAACAAACAAATAAATTAGAAGGATCCTAAGGACAAACACAGCCAAACTACAACAAAGACCTTTCGAAATAGTAGGCCTATGTCCTCCATGCATTCAGGGGAAAATACAGACAAGAAAAGTCATCTGCGCTGGAGGACTCTGCATAGCTCAGCTCTGATTTGCAGGCAGCCAATTTGTATTTCACTCTGTCAAGGCTCGTAGTGTAGTGTAGCAAAGGAGGACTTGGGAATTGTTTGCAAACTGAGAAACTTCATTTGAAAATGTGGAGAGTTCTTTTTTTAAAGGTCAAATTGTGCCCATCTGCACTTCTTGACATTAAATGAGACTTCAAAGTCACCCACCTGGTTTTCGGGCCAGAACCCTGTGCAAAGGCAGGTGTTAAAGCAACTGACCCTGCTCCATGCAGCGACCAGGCTCTTCCCCCACTTTAGGAAACGAGTGCTGCGCTCCTTCTCCCACGCTCCTTGCCCCAGACAAAACCTCCTGTCATTGCATGGGTCTTCAGGAGTGCGTCGGATGCCAGAGGGAGGAGAGGAAAGGGGCAGGCTGGCACGAACACGTTCAGCAGCCCCAGCAGGATAAGGCATTGCGTATGGTTCTTGCCAGTGGTTCAATGTGGTATACTCACCACCAGACGCTTTTCTTTACAACTGCAATAGAAATAGAAGGAAAAACATAGCTGCGAAAGAGATAAGAAAAAGTGATTATAGCCAGTTATTCAGGAGGGCTTTGATGCATTGCACTTTGGTCTGTATTAGAATTCAGAATTGAATTGTTTTATGCCCATAGGCAGCCGAAAGCACAGGTCTGCCCTCTTTCCCTTTCCCCAGCTACAGAAAACTACAGAAAACCTGCATGCTTTCTTCCCTGCACAATCAGCTGATCAACTGAGTGTTCAAAATAATGAATGACTAAAGAGCTAAGAAAAGTGAAGTCATTTCAGCTATGGCAAGCAGCAATAACCTCCTCCTATGCTAGCGTCTCGTAGGCACCATTTTACATTTATATGATCAATGTAGGCAGGAAGGCAGCACAGAAATTATAAATAGTATCTAGAAATCATAAATAATGTCATGAGAAAATTTTTAGTATTAAGTAATTACGTGAGCTGAAACATAACAGAAGCTTCAGTTACTTTAAGAGACTTTGGAAAAGACATTAAATATATATTGCAAAACTGAAAAAATATTTTGTAAATGTAAGATTTTCACTTTTCCTTATAAAGATACTGTAAGTTTTTTATACTCTTTTACTCCCGAGAAAGGAATACAAGTTCCTCGTTTTCACACACGGTAAGTTGGTCACACATCACATATACACTTACACATTAGTAAGTTTGTTGGAAGGAAACACTTCTACCTAAATGCTAGTAGGGCTGGGCTGGATTCAGTTTGCAATACGTTTCCAGTTGTCGTGAGTGGATGACGATTGGCATGACATTAGGCTTACAGTTTATCCAGCAGGCATCAGAGTCCCAGCCAGGTGATTTAAATTCGTCATGTGGAGCTGATCCCTCGGTCTCTGCCTCCTGAGCACATAGATGCTGCAGCTGCCATTATCTCAGGTCCCGATGGGCAGTGATAAGCCAGACTAACCCTCATAAGATCCAGACAGTCCTCTAGAGACCATGTTTCTTACATATAAATCTTTCAATATTACTTTTTAGCACTAGTCTTCTGAGATGAACAGTATTAGACATAAAAATGTTACAATCCACTGAGTGTGGAGGGCAAGAGAAGTACCGTGAATCACGCCCAAATTCAGAAAAACATCACTTTATAGGACAAATATATTTGATGTTACCAGGCCTCAAGCTTAAAGTTAAGTGTATGCTTCAGTGCCTGCAGTCAGGACGAACAGGATTTTCCGTGGTTCAAGCAGTGTGTAGTTTATGTGGACATTGAATAAAGCCCCTTTTCACTCATTAGCGAAATTGTTCAAGAACATTTCATCCTTATATAAACACCATAATGACTGAACCAAATGTTTTCAACTTAGTGCTTGTAAGATCTGAGACACAGGTGCAGAGATGAGTAACTAAATTTTCATTTTGTATTCAAACGCACATGGACATTTTTTCCTAATGATTGCTGTCGGCATTTAATATGCCATTGTAAATTAGGAAAAACATAATTATTGTCTGGATTGTAATTTTATTATTGCCAACACTCCATTATTACTATATATTTTTTTTAATTTTAAAAAGACATTATTAGTTCAGTCCATTACCCGCTTGCCTATTACTCTGGAAGACACCTGCGTAGTTTAAGACTCCAGAAAGAACTCAGAAGGCATGGGATGTCTTAAAAGAAAAAGAAATCTGAAGAGCAGAAAGTAAATAGGAATGGATTTAGACAAAATATGATTTGTGTTCAGAATGCTGTATGCCAGCCATGACAACAAACCAAAGTATTGCAGCTGTAATAGTGTAGTGCATGAGCAACATGTGGCTTATTCCCCAAATGGGCATGGTATGCTAAAGTCAGATTAAAATCAGCCCACACAGCATTTTCTCCATGCCAGCACCTTCACCTCGGAGTGAGGTGGTGCCACAGGAAGCGGGCGACGGGCTGGGGCGGGGGGACACTGCTGGCTGCACCCGCACGCAGCAGGGACGCAGCTGCAGCCGCTCTGTGCATCTTTTCTTTTTATAACTCTCTTAGTACCTGTCCTTCTTCTCCACTCCTCCTTAGCTGCGGGAGGAGCCTGCAGAGCTCAACAGGAGGCTTACAACAGCCAAGTTATTTCAGTACCAGGAAGGAGTCTCCTCACCACTGCAAATTCTCTGTGTGAGCAGTGTCCTCATCCTCAGCTCTGTTCAGAGAGATGGTTACCGATCATCTCTTGCAGCCTCCCTGGCTTCTAATCTCAATGCAGTGGGAATGTCCTGGAGCTTTTGTCTCGGGCATCAGTAAAGCTAACTTTTTCTTTTAGCTCCATGCACCATTTTCTAGTCATCCGAAGCAACAGTGAGTCCTCTTATAATCACACACTTAATCTGAGATATTGGCATTAATTCTCAGAAATTTAGCAGTGCCTGTTGTTATTCACATTAAGATTGTGATATTTATCCACAGAATTGCTGATGTAATTCCTTAAGGGTGATCCGGAACACCTCTCACCTATTTTCAGTGACTTGTAAATACTAATTTTTTTCCCCATCAGTATGAACAGTTCCCAAATTTCTCTTTGCAAGGGCCAAACTCTGAGAGTTTTATAGCAGCACTCACTTCACGAGCTGTCCTTCCAAAACCAATGGGATCACTTAAGAAGTAAAAGCAGTTTCAGAAAGTTCATCTTATACAGGCAGCTCTATTGGTTCTTCTGCACTTGGGTTTTTAGTCTGGCCATCATACTATGGTTTATTTAGATTTAATAAGTTTGTGCTGAAGAGCTCTTTTGTTTCCTACATTCAATTCATAATTAATATTGTACAGGCAATCTGTCCCTATCAAAGAGCTGTGATTCATCACAAAATGCATACGACCGGTTTAACTTCCTTCAGAAAAAACAACTGGCTCTCACTTTGCAAAGCTTCTCTTTATCTGTTGTCTTCCTTGCTTTTGAACCTCATGGGCCACTTTCTCTTCCCAAGAGTGAAACAAGTTTCAAGTGTAAACATGTTCTGAAGTTTATACCAGGCTGTGTGCACAGTTTCTCTTGCACTTGCAGGTATGAAGACATCCCAAACTGAAAAGCAAACCCAGACCATTGTTGAATTTTACCTTATTCCACACTTGAAAGCCAGAGCTTCATGATTCTCATGCAACTGTATAATTTGGTAGCATTCATATTACGATGACACCTGGATTTCCTGATCCGGAATATTTATTTGTTCGTAAGCCAGGCAGACAGAGGCAGAATCTCCTTCCGGAGCAACAAGTAAATATGGACAAATATTTACAGAGGCAATTCTTCAGGTCACCTGCATAATCCCGCAGCAAACTTACACTTCTGAAGAACGTTCAGAGAGTTAGAAAGATCAAACCAGTGAGGACGTTAGTGTTTTTTGTATATGTCTAGGAAGTAAATCCCTCTGCTTAGTCTGATTTCTTTTCCTGCGTGCTCTCCAAATTCTGTTTCAAAAGGCAAATGTTTAGTATCTTGCATATTGTAACAGAGGGCTACTGTAGCTCTGGTGGTTTAATTTGTTTATGTTCAAACCAGGCTCTGATATCTCTCCCAGGTGCCTCCAGAACTAACCCTCCTGGTCTCTCAGTGCAGAATCACTCAACACCTTTTATTCCAAACTGCAGCACAGTGTTAACTGACAGTCGTGTGCACAGCTGACGCAAGGGCCTGGTCCCACTACCCTCTGAAGAAAGAAAAGCCCTCAGTCACTCCAGCACCTTTTCCAAACTAGAATATACTAGAAGATTTTACTTAATAGTACAATACTTTAATAAGAATAAAGCGGCAGCTGTATCAAACCTGTAGTTTTCCATGGAGAATGTATAATTTCAGCTTGAGACAATATGAATATTTTACAGGTTTTCTTTTGATTTTTATTCATCTTTTTATTTAAGGTAGTGATGTATAATACAGCTGAAATATTTAGCAGATTTCAAGTCTTGAATAAACAAATCTGTAGCAGGTTAGAGAAAAAAAAAGATTGTGGTCTTGCAAAGCCCATCAACTAAGACAGCTGTGCTGTAAATACACTATTAAAAACTCAAAAATGCTATATCTTAAGTCCTCTGTTTCCTTTTTTCTCCTATCTTCTGTAAGACTCTCTTTCAGCGGTGTTCAGAATACAGCAGGCACTGTGCTTCCTGCACTTTGAAATGCAAAATGACTGCTTTTCTACCTGTAGGCAAAAGTTGTGTGCATATGATGTCTGTAACAGCCCAATAATCCAACACCTGCAGTGAGATTAATCATTTAAGTTCAGTAATGCTTTCACTCCTCCTTGTTAATGTTATTCATTTGCACAGTCTGAGCTTGCACCCAGGCACTGGCAATACAACAAAAAAGCCTCTCCCTTGAGGTTAGGCCCATTTCAGTCACAATCTGAAGAGTGGTTGAGGCGTGGAGCCTTCCCGGACTCTGCAGTGAGATCTTCAGAGCTAGCTAACACCAGCTGAAGGTCGTTGGTGGATCAGTATCACAGTCAAATAATAGCATTAGCTACGTTATCACTTGCATATATGACATCTGGCTGGGACAGTCTGTTTTCTGCAGGAGATGAAAAAGAAACTGGAGAACCTGCCTATTGCAAGGGTTGTTTATCTGTGACGGAGCCAAGTGGGAAGAAGAAAATGCCATATAACTCTTAGGAGCAAGGTCTTTGCCCTACACTTGGTATTTAGGGTTGCCTTCAGTCAGCTTTCCCTTGCTAGTTTTTTCCACTGCACCTTGTGGTAGAAAGCTGAAAAAGGGAGAGGCATCTGCTGAAGTGCGTCTGTGAGTGTCAGGAATAAAATCATACAGTTACAGAGCAGTTTATGCTGGAAAGGACTTGGACAGTTCATTTGGTCCAATCTGCTGCTCAAAGCGGGGCTTACTTCAAAGTCAGATCAGGCAGCCCAGGGCCTGGGCCCCTTGAGTTTTGAAAATCTCCAAGAATGAAACTTGCACAGTCTATCTGGACACATATTCCAGGGTTCAGTCACTCTCACTGTATTTTTTTTTCCTTGTATCCCCCAGAATTTCCCTGTTGCAGCTTATATTCACTTTCTACCTCTGAGAAGAGTCTGGCTCCTTCTCTATATAGCCCCGCATTAGGTAGCTGCAGATAGCAATTACCTTCCCCTCACAACACACCTCAGCCTTCCCTTCTCCCGGGGGGACAAACCCAGAGTTGTTGTCTCTCCTCATACCTCATGTGCTTCAGCTCCTGAACCCTCTCAGCAACCCTCTGCTGAACTTACTCCACTTTGCCAATCTCTCTCTTGTACGTGAGCCCCAAAACATATTTTAAAAGTGGCTTCTCAAGCTCTGAATAGAGGAGAATAATCATTTCCCTTGATCTGCAGCAGAGAGGCAGCCTGAGCTGGGAAGTGAACCCACGCTTACAAGGATGCTGTTGAAAAGAAATGAGAAGATGGAAACTTGGGTTGACACTACCATCTGAGAGCTGTGAGGATTTGAATAAGACACAAATGAGACTTCAGATGTTTAGGTGCTTATTCAAAGCAAGCCCCTAACACTTCTGAAGTTCACCGATCCCTAAGTAACAGGAGTAGTTTCAAGATGTTTCTATTTTCCTCCATCTGTTCTTGTTTCCTTGGGAATTTGTTTTACTGAGAGAAAATGATGGTCTTTTTGCTTTCAATGAGCACCACAAATACATTGCTATGGAAACTAGAAGTTCAATATTTTAGCGTTATAACTTCAGGAAGAAAGAACAGGTATAGTCAAATCCATTCCCATTTATTTGGATAAGGTTTATTTTTATTAATTTACTACTGTTTCTGATTAACTGTGGTTTTCATGCGTACTATAACTATTTTGTAGAAGTTGGCCTTTTTGGCACATAACTCATCAAGATGAAATGCATATTTCTTTCAGCATGATGCAGAGTAATTGCTTATTTACGTTCATGGAAATTGCCTTACCAACCTCAGTTTAGGTAGATACACACAGTTTGTGTGTGCAGGGATAGGACTTTCTAGTGACGAGGAGCCAGAGATTTGGACAGTTTTGGTTGTCCAACCTGAGACACTTAATGGACTCAGCATATTCCAGAAATTCTACCTTACCGGGCACCCTAAGTATTAACTGTCCATGACTATTAGTTAATGACTGTCCAGATACAAAGCTTTCATCCTACAAAACAACCGCAAGGCAATTACGAAAGGAAACACTTTATGTTTTCGCAATAGAAACAATCTGATGCATATTTACAGCTTAGTATTGCTAAAATCAAACGTGTCTTTTAACAAAGTAAAACTAAATGTTATTAGCATACATGCAGTCTCACTGGCTTGTCCAGAATAAAGTACTTGACAGAGAGCAGAGATATTGTCCTTTAAAGGCAGCTCCTGTAATTATATCTCAAAGCATATGGCTGTCCTTAACTTTTCCAATGTACATGTGCTCCTATAAGCAATAATTGTAAGTTAGGTCTCTTTCAAAATATTGAATGCTTGTTAGCACTGCATTTACATCACTCCACTATTACAGTATCATCTAACGCAGAGCTGTCAAACAACGGTTTTCCTAAGTATCTTTAAAAACATAATCTGACTTCAAGGACACTCAATGCCAAAACATCCTTGTTACCTAGTCTGCAAACATTTCAAAAGACGTATTAATGTGCTACAAGGATAACTACTCTCCGTACATCATTAACAAATCTTATGCCTTCTCTTACATGTGCATTTTTGCTATACAGGAGCCCACAAAACTGTTAGCAAGGCCTTTCAGAGGTCCTATGTTTTGTTTATATATACCCATTACCTTTATCAGTAAAGACTTTAATACAAACAGCAAATGCTGCGATGAAGTAAGTGCTAAATTTAAAAGGACAGTGCAAGACTTCCTCGCAGGTAATATCAACTGGGCTTTTTTCTTTGTGTACCACACCCTCTCTCTCCTTGCTGAATTTAGTATTTTTTGGTTTGCAGGCTAACAGCAGAAAGTCTTAGACTGCCTTTGTGCAAGCTAACTCTGAGTAAAAGCATGGGCGAGCCTGGCAGAGACAGTGCAGAAGTCTCCTGGGTATTGCCTCTGGAGGTAATGCCACCCGCCGTGCCCCCTGCAGAGCAGCTGTGTTGGCTCAGGTTGTTAGGAGCCTGGGTGCCTATAATTTTTTTTGAATCAATCCTGTTCAGTAGGAAAATGACTTAGGACCTTTGATAGACTTTCCCCTTATATAACCATCAGACAGAAGCACCATGTTACTGTTCAGTGCATTAAGATTGTGAAACAGGCGAGGGCACGACATAAAACAGATAATCTCCAGTTGGAGACTGCGAGGAACATGCAGGATAGATTAGGGAAGCATGGTCCCAAGGATGTCTGGCAGGTTGGATTCAGCCGACAAAACAGCCACATCAATCCCCTGGCCTCCGGCACCCCTACATAGATAGCTGCTGCTATCAGGACTGCTTCTTCCCCACCATCACCCCCTATTTTTGTCTGGTCAACAGCAGCAGCTGCCTTGGCTTCCTCACTGATATTGGAAGTTTGGCTGCTGCTGCTGCCTGGAGGGAAGGCATCTGCACAGGGCCACCAGGTCTGATCTCTCAAGGGTGCAGACAGGGAGGAGAGATTAAAGAAGCTGCTTGCATGGGCCTAGGAGTAGGTTCCTGCTGCCAAAAGAGAGGTGGTGGCCTCTTTCAGAGGAGTTTAAGGTGTAAGATGGGTATGTGGAGGTAGGCCATGGAGGAGCAGCGTTACCACTGGATGCAGCCCTGCTGCTGCCAAGGCTGGATGGTACCGGGCTGCTAATCAATTACAAGCTATATTCTAGAAAATATAGATTGTAAAAGTTCATTATGTAGATTGAGGTGTTCCTCCTCTGTTTAGGAGGAGTGCTACTGCGGAAAGTCATGACTGTTTTTAAAAGGTATTCACTCTCCATTTATTCATACATAATGCATACTGCTTGCATGAAGAAGAATGGTAGTGACTTTCCATTAAGAAAATCATTTCTCAAAAATATCATTTGTCATTTAAAAAGTAAAAAAGGCTGATGGCAGCAACTGGAAATGGAATCTGCATTTCAATGAATTATTTAGATCGAGGAGTAAATGCTTCAGGGTAGAAGAACATTATTCTTTTATTTGAAATCTAGTTGTCATCAATAAGCGTAGTTTAAATTCAGCAGTAACCCACTGAAGTGGTTGAACCTAAATAATTTGCTTCCTTGCTGATAAACATCGCAATGCAATCCGGAGAATGGTGCTGATTCAACCCACCATGAAATGAACTGGAGAAACAGAGGAACGTAGCGTCAGGACAAGCAGAGTGAGGTTATGTTCCCTGTAATAAGGCAGATATTATTCACAGAAGATGCATATCTGAGCTTGCTAATTTTATCCGTTTCTCACTGATACATACTGTTGACTTAGAAAGGGCCGTGACGACGGGAACCGAGCTACTGTTAGTCCTAAACCCTGCATTAGAAAAAGCTACTGTGCATATTAGGAATTCCGTTTAATGGGAAGCACATGAAAATATGCAAAGAAACAGCAATTAATCGTGCAATAAAATGTTTCATCTATATCTTGCAACAAATAAAATGTGAAAATGACTCTAAGGACATTTTAATTATTAGAAAGAAATCTGTACTGAAATATTAGTATTGGGGGAGAAACCATGGCTTCAGTTTATAACAGAACAAAGTTGGAAACTGATGTTCTATTTTACCTTTGCATAGTTTCTTTGGGTCTCCTATAACAATGATAACTGAGGAAATCAGTACTGTATGTGTGGCAGTTTGCACCTGCTGAGTGCTTTACAGAAAAATGCTGAAACCAAGCTTCACAGGTGTGCGTTAAACAGGGAGAGCTGAGAGCTGCACCCAACCAAGTAATCCACAAGTTGAACACATTAAGACCGTCCTTCATTTTGGACTTGCTCCGCCTTTTACCACCTGCTGAGGCCCACAGGTGTTATGCTGGCAATCAGGAGTCAATACAATGTGAGCCCTGCTCTGTTGGACAAGGTAATTTTCACCAGACACATTGCTGAGCAGCACGAAACCTCTTCCTCCTCACATCAGAAGAGAGAAAGCACAGTAACAGCCACTTGCCATGCCCAGCTTCAAACTTTTTAAGCTACGGCCCTCCCAGGTAATGAATCTGAACTCAAAGTTTTCAGTAAAGTGGAAAGTACATCCAGTTAACAATTGTCTTTTTATTGCTAGAATTTGGCCACCACCTAAATACCAAAACATTTAGAAAGCACTATTTATTAAAATCTTGTTGTGCTAAGGCTTCTAGACAAATTTTCAAGGTGGGTGAGGTTTATTTAGTTCACAAAAAAAACAGTCCTGAGAGGTGTTAAGCCCTTGAGCTTTAATTTCTTTGAGCCTCACTAGTTAGTACTACAAGAGAAAAGAACAGCACCCAAAACTCAGACTGTATAAATTCAATCCTAAATAAAACGTTAGAGGTGGTTGGACTTAAAATTTCTGGCCTGCCTGCAGTAAGCAGAACTATAGTTCAGTCATAACCCTGAAAGATACTCGTTTGAAAGCTCAGCCTAAAGTCTGAATTTAGAAAATATTTTCAGTAATGTCAGCAGAATTATTGCTAAGTAAGGACTTCTGTTGTTAAGTTCTAAACAATACGGAAGAAATTTATTTCAGTGGAGAAAGACTGTGGGTTTGCATTTTTTTTCAGTTCCAGGGTGGAAGTAATTTCCCAGCCAAGGTCTCTGATTATTAGACCAGTGGTATTCAATCCATTGTCCTAGGCCACCAAGGATGCATGAGTTACTTCAAAGGAGTTCATGCAAGATAACAAAGTAAAAAGTATACTGTCATTGAGACCGTATGCCTTTTACTGGGAAAATTTTTAGAGATTCAGGGATTGAAAAAGATTGAAACCGCTTCAAAGAGCAATCGTATTATTCGCAGAACAATTTAGGTGACCAGAACTACTTGTCAAGGTGAATTAGATATTCACAGAGCTCACCAGCCAGACTGAGGCCTCAGGCATTGCTTTAATCAGTCTTGAAGCAGGTAGGGATAGAGGTAGTACCCAGTTGCTCATACCAGTCCAATTCTGGGTGAAAACATAGGACAGCAGTCCTTTAAGGACAGAAAGTAAAAAAGGAAGCTCTCTACAGCTTAGTAAATGCTACCCTTTGGATTGAGTTGTTTAAAACAGATTGTAAAGAAATCATAACCCAGATCATAGATCAGAGAGAAGGGAAGAAGAGTAGTCGTATGTCTCATAGGTGTCTTTAAGGGAGACAAATTAAAGAAAATGTCCGGAGGAACTCTGATTACCCATAGCCACCTAGACTGTATCCAGGGATAGCATGAAAGGTATGGGGCATGGAAGAAGTAAAGTTCATGTTTATAAACATTACAAGAATTTCTAGCATTCTCTGTGGCCAGACACATACTCCCCTGTTGAATCTGCGCAGGCAATAGAAAACAAATTATTCTTTACTGCCCATTGGTATTCACTTCCCCTTAAAACTATAGCAAATAGGTGTACAGAGAATAATTCCAAAATCCTATGTTTTATGAAAGTAAGAAAGACTATGCATAGAAAGCAAATTTTGCATGTAGCCTTCTGGGTGGCGACACTAGAAATGAGACTCTAAAAGTTCCACCTTTCTCATCATGCAGATCCCAGCCAAGGAGGTGGACAAGGAGGGTGAAAACAGCGATCTGCCCCGACATGACAGTGAAAGGATTGTATACGGGGAAGCCAGGCAACAGTTTTGAAGGTGGGTGTTGTAGCCTTTTAGATAGGAATTATATCCCACCCTGCTATGGGCAGAGGTTAACCTTCACAAAGCTTTATACAGTCAGTCTATACACCTTTTAGAGTATGATCACTGTGAATTAAGTCCCTTTGGGGCTCTGAGTAGGTTCAGGGTCAGGCAGGCACCCCAGTGGCGAACATAAATGCTGCTCCGTCATAACCAACACCCCCAGCTTCCGGTGTTTCTAGGAGATGGCAATGAAGAGCAGTGAGAGTTTTTTCTGCTCAGATAACATAATTTGAGGTTGCTTGCCATGTGAATGGAGGTACTGAGGAGTCAATCCTGACCTTATGGATTCAAACCCTGAGGAAGGCAAAGTGATAGCACATTAATTCAAATACTAATATATTTGAATGTGAAAGACAGTCTAGCTGCTACTGATGGGGTTACACTGACAACATAGAGAGTCTGGGCTTTTCCTTGCACTCCAGACTACCCAAGATAGCAATTTCTGTTAAGAATCATCTTTTTGTGCCAAGGGCTCCCCAGAGCATTAGCTTCTGCATCATAAGACACAGAGAACACCCAGCGGGTTCCAGCTTACCACTAAATGCATTTCAGTCAGAAAGCAGAGGTCTGCAAGCTCTGGTGACCAGAAGAGCTTGTAAGTTTAAGAGCTCTTGGGAGGAAACTGTTTGATGTTAATCAGAAAACTGGTCTGAAAAGACAATGTAGTGTAAAAACTTGGATTGTACAAAGTGTACAGTTAGGATGAATCTACATAGAGTTCATAGGCTAGTAATCAGAAGGAATCATTCGTTTTGCAGAGCTGGCACCTCTCCTCTATGATATGTAGACTGCATGAATATTTGCACTCAGTAGCACTCAATTCATTAAAAAAAAACCAAAAGGCATTTAATCCTGCATCTCTTGGCTACTTTTCTCCAAATACTCTTCTTTTCAATTAAAAATGTAGAACTGCGCATGAAGAACCAACAGAGACTGAAGTTAAAATTGTATTCCTTGCACCCAATGTCACATTGATATACTACCAGCCACATACTCCTGTAATACAGCGACAGCTTCCAGAAACCCTTCCTGAAGATTAAGACCTATAAAGTTCATTTGTAGCATTTATATCTTATTTTAAAAGAAATTTCTTTCATTTTGAAATGCCAAATACGATATGTAGTTGTTTCAGGAATGACTTTGCCTTAGTTGCTGTTTTCTACCAATCAGTAAGGGGGGAGTGATACAGTGTGATGGCTTCAATATAGAACAAAATGCCATCAGAAAACCCAAAGGTCTGTACCTGAATTTCAAATGCTGTATATATATGGTAGCTGAATTTCTATCTACACTCAACAGCAGTGCTTATGATGGAAATGTTTCTAGTGATTTCTGCGAATTTCTGTTTAACCTGGATGTTAGGTACTCAGAGAAAATATATAGATTTTTTTCAAATATATGATTTGTAAGTAAGTGATCCAGCCTTACAATATTCCACAAAAACACCTTTAGACTACAAAATTATTCATTCTGCTAAAAAAAAATAGACACATATACCCTTGTGTCAGATTTCTGCAGTTCACAAGGGCATGCTGTAGCAGTAGTACTAACGGTAGTAGTACTAGAGCAACAGTAGTATAACCTGTGCAGGCAACTTCAAATCTTGAGAGATTCCATTTTTTTAGTCAGAAATCACAGATTCATGTAGCCATAAATTGTAGTTAGGTTTTCCTGTACTAGTTGTCACTGTAGCAACTGATGTGATTTTAGCACAAAAAGAAAAAAAAAATCACTCATCTAATAATGAAGTAAATGTAAAGTCTCAACACTGAGGTCTGATCATGCAATCTCCCTTGTAAAAACTGGGGATTCTAGTTGCAAGATAACCCTAATTATGTGAATTTATAGCACATTGAATTTAAAATACCAGGTTTGTATAAAAAGGTCATATGTTTCATTAGACCAATTAGCGTAGCTGGAAAAAATTCAGAAGTTTATTGCATAAATTCCTTTTTGGCTTTAAAACAGCGGCTGGAAATTTCAAAGCTAAGTGCAAACTGAGAACAATCATTCTGAATTTAATTCACAATGTTAATCAGTCTGACCACATGAAAGGAAGGGTTATTGGTATCTATAGAATAAAGACAGAGGTGATAAGCTGATTTTCCCTTGAGAAAAAAAAAGAGGTGGGTAGTTTATTGCCTGCAAAACGCTGAAGAGTTAGTGAGCAAGAGGGGATTATAATGGTCCAGAAAAACAATATCTCTCTGAGATCCATGGCTTCTATCACCCAGTAAAGTTATAAACTATACTTCCCTAGATCACCTACTGAAGGTGATTTGTAGCTCTCCCTTGAAGATCAGGACTGAAAAGTCAGAGCAGAGGTTTTACAAAAAATACATCCATACTGATAATGGATGTTTGTATCCTTTACTTGTTGTCTGTATGTGCCCAATCTACAGTGACACTCAGGTGACTGAAACATACCACAAGAAAAATCAAAGGTGCTGGAATGCAGAAAAATGTCATTCCATGGGACAGGTCAGTACTGCCATTTCCCTGGAACAAATAGCCAAGTTATGGTCATTTGAGCTATTCTGTGTCGGCAGAGTAAGTGCCAGAAAAATTCTTCAGCAGAGCCTTGAAGAAGCAGGTTCAGAAATGGTCTTTGCTTCTGGCTTCAGAAATTGGTGCAGGTTCCCAACAAACTTAGGGGATGAAAGCCTGGCCATTGATCTGAAACTACTGGGGTAAGTTTTTCTGTAGTTGAGGCCTGCTCCTGTACCCATATGCCCAAGGGATCTACTCTGTTTACAGATTATAAGAATCTACCTCTTTACAGGCATTTAGGATATACGTCTCCTCTAGATTTCACTACTTTGTTTTTCATTAAACTGTCATTACGTATGCTTCCTTTCTCCATGCTCCGGGTGATCCCCAGCCCCAGGCTGAGAGGTGAGATTTGCACACAACACAGTCTCAGCCAGTACCAACTTTCCTGGGATAAAAACTGGGATAGCCCCAGGCAAATGGGCTGAAGAAAGTGGGTTCCAGTGAGGTGCCTAGCCGAGATGGCTGGAAAAAGTGAGATTGCTAGGAGTATCCTAGAGAGCACCGTTCTTGTAGTCCAGACATATCTGACCTAGTCGGAGCCTCAGTGTCTACCACAGCCACATCTGCATTCTGGTCCACAGAGGCTTCCTTATACTCTTGCCTGTAACGCAATTAAACAGACCTAGTAAATGTTCACATTTGCTTTGAAAAAGAAATTCCTGCTCTAGCTAGCTAATTCCTAGAGTACTTACACGGATCCACATGTCATTTGAGAGGGGCTGAGTAGCATTCATACAATTTTCATTTGGGCTTTCTTAATTGTTACCATATGCAAACATTTGAAAAAAAAGTATCTGTTTACAATTTCAATCTGTGTCACTCAACTTGGGTTCTAGTTTTCATTGTATTTTTCATCTTTTGAATAACAAGCACTTGGTATGTTTCTGTGAGCTTGCTTTTCCTCTCTTGCTCAAATGCTCTACTGCTTTTTCAGTTGTTCTCAAAAATTGGAGCTTATTCAATACATAACTTACTAAAAAGAGCTGAAGATTTGAAAAACACAAAGGGAAATATCCTTTTATCGCCAATATTTCCCTGATCTTTCTGCAAAGACTGCTATATTTCTCCGTTACGTAAATTTACAAAAGTAACCATTGTCCTAGTTCCACGAAATATACCTTTTTTTAATTTTGTAATGCTGAAAGTAACTTAGATGTGGAAGAGTGGAAGATATTTTAGGAAGAGCTGAGATTATTAGCACAGTAAACCACTCTGATCTCCTTTGTCATACAGGTCACAGAAACTTGATCACTAGCTTCTTTATCGAGTTCAGAATTCTTAAGGAGTGATATCTGGACTTGAATAAAGGCTGCAAGGGGCAGTATATGTATCCAGTAAATTGTCCCAATGATTATTTGCTCTCAGTATTGAAAATATTTCACATTTCTAGTGGTTTATTACTGGATTTTCATTTAATGCAACCATCAATATATTATCTTAAAAAATAGCAGGACTGGGATCAAACAGTAAATTATTTTGCTCTCACACCAGAACTGGTATCTCAAGGCCTCTAGAAGTTATTGGCAAGACTCCTCTTTACTCTTGAAGACTATCACTCAAATAGGGTCAGAGGATATTTCAGGTAAGAAGGGACCTCAGGAGGTCTCTAGTCCAGCATACTACTCAAAGCCAGGTCAGCTTTGAGCAATAGGCTGCTCAGGCTTTGTGCAGTCACAGCTTGAAAACCTCCAAGGATAGACTCTGCACAGGCTCCCTGGGCATCCTGCTCTGCTGGGTGACTGTCATCATAGCCAGAAAGTTTTTTCTTATATCCTATCTGGACTTTTTTTAACTTTAGCCTGCTGTCTCTCATCCTTCACCTGTGCACTGCTGTGAAGAGCCAGTCTCTGTCTTCTCAGAGATCTCCCCATAGGCACTGGCAGGTGATTGCTAGGTCCCCCTGAAGCTGTCTTCTCTCCAGATTGAACAAGCCCAGTTCCCTCAGTCTCTCCTCACAGGACATGCATTCCAGCCCCATCATGGTGGCCTTCTACTGAACTTGCTGTAGTTATTGATGTCTGTCTTGTACTGGGGGTTACAGCTGCATGCAGTGTTTTGGATGTGGTCTAAAGAGTAGGGAGGGCTGTTCCCTCCCCTTGGTCTGCTGCCTCTTCTGCTGTTCGTACAGCCCAGGGTGGTACGGGTGCCTTGCTGAGGGTGCACTGCTTGTTCATGCCCAACTCGGTGCTCTGCAGGACCTGCAGGCCTTTACGGCAGAGCTGCTCCTCAGCTAGTCAGTGCACAGCCTGTACTGTTACAAGGGACTACTCCTTCCCAGGGCAGGACTTTGCATTTGTCCCTGTTGAGCTTCAGAAGGTTCCTGTTGGCCCCTTCCACTTGGAAACACTGCAAATAGCCCTTCTTTGGACAGTCCATTTTTTATCCTGTTCACAGCTCACTGAAGATTCCCAAACTACAGTTACATTCCAGTTTAATCTGGAAAACGGCTGTCTTTTCACCAAGGGCAAACTTGTTACCTCTGTTATTTGCCTAATTCTGAGAGCTGTTTTTTTTAATAAGCCTCAGTATAGCTATCTTGCCAGATGCAAACAGCATATAGGTGCAGGTAAAGAGCACTTCTGTCGAAGCAGAAAGTTACTTCCTGCATAAAAACGCTGTGATGTTGTTTTAAAGGCTATGCTACGGAGTGCAAGATTAGTCACTTTCCAAGATAATAGGTCTGATTCTGCATGGTGCTGCCCCAGCTTCGCTTGTTCCCATGTGTCTCCTTTGTAACATCACTTAAAACTCGAGTCATACAGCGGTGAATCAGGCCTGGAAAGTTTAAGAAAATAAGAGATGGAGGTGTGGTGGGAGGTTAATTTCCCTCCTACAATATTTCACAACACTGAAAGCGACAAAACTACCCTTTTTTACCTGAAAGAAATGTGATCTGGCTCTCAACTCACCACACATATCATTCAACAGCTATTTGGAAAAAAAGTCCCAAATTTATAGCACGTAGCTTTTTCTATTGACTTTTATTTTTAATGATAATTATTATTTTTAAATAGGCTATTAAAATACTCTAAAATGCACTGATGATTTCATGCAAAGAAGAAACACAGAAGAAGAAAAATAGGACAGGTAATATTCAATGAAGACACATATTTCAGAGCACCCAGAACTCACAGTTTTCTGAATGCCTGCACATTCATCTCAGTCTCCTAACTGAAGTGACAGCAATGCTATTTAGGGAGCTGGGATACAGTTCTAGGCATTGCAGTTCTATGGAGTGACAAATAAGATCTCATTTCTTTCCTTTAAAATAAATAAACTGGATTTTTGTACGAATGTTAAAAAAAAACATAATTGAAACAAGTTCTTCATTTACTTGCTTTTTTCTTCTTATTGCTTTTCTTTCCTAATACTGTCTTTTATGATCAGTGCTTTATATATGACAATATGACAGTAAATAGCTTACGTTAAACTTAGCAGTTGCTAGCAAACTGTCTACTTATGCTAATCTAGAAGGAAAACGACGAACTACTGAAGAACTTCTCTTAGTTTCCACGTATGTCAAAAGAAGCTCATGATGGGAAGACTTTTATTCTTCCAATACTCAGTAATAAACGGTACTGATTTCTCTGTTGCATTGTCAAGTTATCCCATCTTAGTAACAGGAAGCGCAGTATGAAACTGGTGAAAAAAGCTCCATAATAGTTCAATTTCTGTATAATTGAGTTTCCCAAATTTGCCCTCAGATGCTAAAGCACAGCTCTGTCTAATTTACAAGAGCAAAAGAGAGACCCACACACAAATCTGAAACAAAAATCAGCACTTAATGTTTAATTCCATCACAAATCTGCTTAGTACATTAACCTCATTATTCTATTATTCTATTATTACTATTTGCTGGACCAGTGTTCCCTGATGCAAGTCTTCCCTAAAGGCTTTAGCTTCCCTGACATAAAAAGGAGTCCGGGCTCAAGATGTAATTTTGATCTTCATTTTATTTCTGTATTTCTCAAGAAGAAATGTGAGTATGGCAGCAATATCAGCTGCAGGAGGGTGAACTCTCTGGGGTTTATCTTCTAACAATAAAGCAAACCTGTTCCTTTCCTTATATCATTATCAGTCAAATTCATCATAGTTGGGTTTAATGTTATCCAAGAATAGTTCCCCAAGGTGCTAGGTGCTTTATGAACACAAGTAGAGGGCGACCACTGCCCCAGAGAGTTTAGAGTTAAAACACGGCAGCAGAAGAGTGATCCACAGGCAGAGTCAAGGAATAAGGAATATTATAGTAGTTCAAATGTTTGGGACTCTTAGGAGAAGGGGGAAGAGAGAAGGAATGCAGAGGGGCCTGGGGAGGGAATTAGACTAGCGAAAAGGAAGGCAGGGCTGGTGAGGAGGACTTTTTGAGGGAGAAAGAGTAAAAGGGGCAAAGAGACTGAAACTGAGGTAACAGAGGTGGGAGCCAGTTTCTCATGAGGGAAGAGCAGAGAAGAGCCCGTCAGTGCTCCCAAACATCTGAAACCCCTAACCTAACCTCAGATGGCTGGTCTCCGTGGTTCCCGATACCGCCTTTGCTGCTCAGGGGTCCGTGCTTGGTCGCACTCATCTACCTGTGAAGCTCCCCTGAGGTCATTTTACAACACCGCTGGAGTTTGGCACTGAGACTGTCATAACAGTGTAAAAATACATAATCCCCTGGTATTTGAGTTCGCTTTGTAAGAAAAAAATCATTTTCCAGCGTTTTGTCATTCAAGGCACAGCCCGTAAAGCCAGGTGTCACAAAATGCTATCATCTTTATGGTATCCAGAATACCATTAGGATAGGATGGTAGAACAAAACAAACAAACAAAGAGCCAAGTTAAGTAACCTTCATGGTAAGCATTTTAGAGTTTAGAAAGAGCAAGACTATAACGAAACAAAAAACACTTGCCCTTCACTCAGTGCAGATCTGCATTGGAAAAGCCCCGTTATTTTGGCATAAGCACAATCAATGCCTTTTCTACCAGGCTGAGGACCCTAGGAAAGGAACATACTCTGCAACAGAAGCAAATTCAGAGGAGCAGACTCTTTGTGAGTTCTCAATTTTGCAGCATTAGCCTAATCAAAAACATATCTTAAAAAACCAATTTCCTCTATAGATATTTTTAGGAATTATTCTGAAAGGCCAAAAAGAAAGCAATTTTGAGGCATGTTTAAAGATTTCCCTCTTCGGTTTGTACACATAGGTTTTTTTAAACAATAAAATCTTCTGTGGGAAAATATTAAAAGCAAGTCTTAGATCTTACATAAATGCTAACTTTACATATTATTAAATGAATGCAAATTAATTTGTCAGCCTCTGATCATGTATATTAGAAACTGAGGCAGCTGCAACTGCATGTAGCCAGCACTATTGTCAACATGAGTCTATCACTGACAATGATGATATGGAAATATATTTTCTAATAGCTGTTATCAGAATATATATGTAGGTATCACATAGCTAGATTGTATCACAAGTTTTTCACTGTATCGTAAGTTTTCCAGGCTAAAAATTTGTTAACGAGTATTCTGTTTTAGAATCATTTATTGAGAACAAGGTCTGATTCAAATTCTGTTAGTGTCATTGAAAATGAACTTGTCCACATAGAATGGAGACTTCTCCTGCCTTCAGTGAGAGTGGGATGAAGCCAGCAAATGAACAGTGCTGAAGAGTGCTATTATCTAATCTCATGCTTGCCATTGAGTCTTGACCCTCGGACAACATCCCAAATAACATATCACTTACTTTTGTTCCAAAACATAAAATGAAATCATATATCAGGAATGACATTCTGCCTCTTCTTATGTCAGCTGAGCAGGTAGAGTGGAAGTAGATATAGTGAGATACGCTTTTAAAGCATCTTCCATCATCATACACAGGCTTGGTGCCAGTCCAGTGTGATAACCAGATAAATGGCCAGAGCATATGCATTAATTTATTTACCAGCTGTCTCTGCCCTGAGGCATTTAGTCAATTTACTTTTTACAAACTGACTGGTTAAGGCTACAGCGGAAGTCTTTTGCACGCTCCCTTGATGAATAAAGATGCCTCCTCCTCAAACATCACCCATCATCTCTCTGTGTACCACGGTTCATAGATGCTTAATTAGCTTATCTTAGACTTTCTGGCAGAATTCAGAATTTACTGCTGACACTGAGCTTCTTCAACTGGGCTTCTGAAGAGACAACACTTGGAGATAAAGATGTGGATGTTCATCTGTTACTATGGAGATAAGAGGAGTCAGCATTCGCTCGTGTCCCACTCGTGTACACTGACACTTCTGGATCTCTCTAGTAACAGAGGAGTTTCTTTGTCTGTCTGCCCATCTCGTGGGTGAAAGAGCAGTGATCAAGGACTGAGATGCAAGGAGTAGTTCAGGTGACTGTAGTTAGATAACACAAAGACATTCAATTAAATAGTTTTATTCCTTTGGCTCATAGCACAGTATTTCTGCTGCTGAATGGTACTCTGTGTACCATGAAACCAAATTAAGATAGCAGTAATGTTGCCTTAAATTAAGACAATAGTTATAGTTGAGTTTTGCTGAAAGTTAAAATAGAAGTTATAGAGTAAGAAAATCAAGCCCTGAGTTTACAAAAATTAACTACATATATTAGGGACTACATATATTAGGACTACAGATTTGCCTCTGTCCTTTCATAGTCTCTTAGGCTCAGTGAATTTTGTGCGCCTTTGCAAAGATTGTTCCATGCTTGAAGAGTTGGGACTGATGTACATTAAGCATTTAAGAATCTAATTTATTCCATTTTTTCTCATTCTGTGAGTTGTAATTCTTGAAATTATTGTAAGAGAACACAAAGGATGTTGAGAAGTGATTAAATCAGAGAACTGCTAACAGCCTTTAGTTACTGGAAGCTGTTGTCCAGGTAAAGGGGCCAAGTATTTGCAGCTGCAGCCGGGAATTACAGCTGATTTGCACCCTCTCACTCTGGAAGACTTGAGATGCTCCCTGAAATCAAAGGTGACATTTCCTGGTAAATACCAATACTTCAGGCGGAATGGGAGTTTGCGTGATGACAGATTCACCCAAAGATGGAATTTTTGCAAAATTTGCTAAGTCCTATCAATCAATAAGGTTATATATTATCTGCATAATCTGGGTAATCACAGAGCAACCTAGAGGGAAGGCATGATATCTTCTTGTTTGGTTGTATGGTAGTATCAGCGTGGGAACAGTAAGGAAGGGAACAGGGAGGCTTTCAGTGGCTGGACAGCATACTGAGTTGAGATCCTGCTATCCTTTTTTTTTGCTAACAGTTTTGGATCTCTCCTTCAGAAAGATCCAGCAGTCCAGGCCTTATTACTGACAATTTTAATAGGGACAGCTCATCAGTTCAGGTTACTTTCAGTTCACTTTCCCAGGCATCTGAACAAAACTGGCCAAACTGCATCTTTCTCTGTACAATAAAAAGCCCTGGGAAAGACAGCACTAAGCATCTAGAAAAAGAAAAATCTCTAAAGATCTTGAATGAACCTTTGAGCAGCTGCTCAGTGTTTACAGAAAGATGCTATGATTGCTCATGGAGTATGGAAATGAACAGGACAGTAACAAGCTGCATATCACTCACGTGTCAAGTGAAATAGTAAAGCAAATCAAAGTGTCAGAGGATGAGCTGACACTCAGTAACGGATAATTAAAAAAGAAAACCATCCGAAATGGCAGAAAAAGTAGGCAAAAAGACATAACGGGAAGCATACAGAAGTTATATGCAAGGACAATACTTTCTCTAAAGTTTGTCTCATTGGCTTTTGCTCTGTGAGCTGAGAGCTTGATCAGCCTCCAAGAGGATTTGGGTTAGAGATGTTCTTATCAAACATTCATCAAAGGCTACGGGAAACAGGAGCATTGACTATGTTTCCTTGATTAAAGGAGGGGATCTTTGCAGTTCATTGTGGGAACTAGGCAAAGGTGGGAGCTGCAACATGACCAGAATTAACAGGACCTGCTTGGTCACACAGGCACCACGCAAACATTTGCAGGGAACAGAAGCAGCAGCGAGCAGGGTATTTTCTCCTTCGTGCTGAAAAGCCACAAAACTGCCAGCATGATTGTTCAAGTGTTGTCAGTTGGTTTATGGTCATTCAGTGGATAATAAAATCCAGGCCTGAAAGAAAAGAAAGTTAAAAGGATTGAAGCTGGGGGCTCTGTTTCTATTCCCTGGCTGATAAAATTGCCCACTGAGAAGCAGTAACCCAGAGCAAGCAGAAAAATTTCTTGAAGATACAAGGTAATAGTTATGGTGATGCACTGTGCCTGTAGCTCTAGCATAGAATAATGTGCTTTCTTGCTGTCCCTCTTGAACTGGAAAACTGTAAAAGTGTGTATACCTCAAGCATGTTACAGAGCCTTATCCTCCCAGTCTCCAGCACACTCAGCAAAGGAAGCAGATCTCTGACATGAGACCAAGGGCTCCGGCTTGCCCTCCACACACATACAATTTCCGCCTGAGACAATACAGAGAGTGAAGTGCAGATGAAGGATAGGTGATTTTCCTCCTTTTGAAGCTTTTTGTCACTTATGTGAACACTTTCCAGTTCAAGATGGACCACTTCATTTTTATTTAAGATGTACTATTTAATCCCTTACAGCTTTCTGTGCTGCTATAAGCATCATCACGTCCCTAAATCTCTTTTCACCTTCTTTGGCTCTGAAACTCCTATTTCTCACCATTTGTTTCAGAAAAGAGTTCTTTTCAGTCTATCACTTAACTCGATTAATGTCTCATTTTTCTTTGACAGCACAATGTGTATTATCATTATGATTTTTATGGTCTACTTAGGAACTCAAAGCAGTTAATTTTTTTTTCTCTCAGAAGTACTCCTCTCTGCAAAAGCCCAGATTAGTGAGGCCTTAATTAGGAGCTTAGTCACTTAACAGAGAGTGATTCAGCCCACCTCACACCTAAACTGACCCTTCAAAGTGCCTTGTTCTCTCATTTGTCTATGGAGGGAACCTAAAGTGATCCAGCTTATGATGTAGGTGTATCAGTTATATGTGTAGAGCTAAGTGGAAAGGACCATAGTCTTTTGCTTCTTGTGGCAAAGCCCTAATTTTTTGCTCTTGTTTATAATGACAGTTAATTCATTTTGCCTTCAATGACATTGCCTTCTTTTTTACAAATATATTCCAAATAGTGTGCCAATAGGCATGCCTTTTTGTAAATCTAATACCAGCTGTTCAATCTGAAGTCACAGTTGGCAGTATCAGATCCTATAAAGCAAAAACTTATAATACGTTTAATTTCGTGTATACGTAAAAAGCAGTGAATTTGTAAAAGAGGAAAAATGATTAACATATAAATAAGTATGTACAGAATATGTTTGCAAAACTAGGGACTTATCCAGTGAATCTGTGGATTATGCAGAAAAAATGCCCAGTATATGTTGTTCATATCAATTCTAATTTTTCTGTTATACCTTTTGGTGTAATGGTTTCTCAGTGATTTGACTGATAAATCACTAAAAATAAGGTGACAATTTAATGCTTTCTGTGAGCTCTGTAGTAATTATAATATGCCTCTTCTTGCCCAGCAGTAAGTGTAAAGTAGCCTTGACTCTGATTCTAATCCTGACCCCTTATTAGTGTATGTCAGACTCAGTCCAAACGCTGACCATCTCTCTTCTCTTCCTCCTGTCCTGTTCTTTGTCTTCTGACTTAAAAAATACCTGCATTGCATCTAGGTTTTTTTGCGCTGGGAATTCAGAGTGGCAGAACAGGCTGATTCCGAAATCATCAGAAAGGTGAGTCAGGCTCCAGTAATTACAGAGCACAGCTAAAAGTCGCTTGGATGTGAGGAATGGAGGAGCAGGAGAGATACAACTCAGTGACAGACCAGAGTCATGAGAACTCTCTTCTAGCTCTATTGACACGGTAAATATTTCCTTGTTTTTCATTTACTGTTTCCTTTTAACCTTTTCAACTCAATAGATTTAGCATATGCTCTGTTTGTACCTGAAGAAACTGCCTCCTTCCTTCACTCTTCTTGCTATCCCACACCCTCCGTCCTCTGTCACACTGCCAACAAGCCTGGCAGCCCATCATTGATTTATTGAGAAATAAATTTGCATGTCTTGTGCTCAGGATTAAAAGGAAATAGGAAGCCAGACTTTCACCAAAGGGTGAACAACATGCACAACAAAACCTTAAAAACAGGTCGTATTTTAAAGGATGTTCTCCAGTCCTGATGAAATATTCTACCCCAAATAGTCAGCCAACATGACGCCCTAAATTAACACAATGGGAAAAATTGAAGACAAGCCACCTTGAAGAGCAGGACTGAAAGAGTTTATTTTGTGTTCTGTGACTTGAGTTTTTTTGGATTACTTGTTTCTTGAAGTGAGAGGCTGACAAGAAAAATTAGTCACTTAGCAAAAGAATGGTATTCATTGCCTTTAAAGTTTCTCATTCTGAGAATGCCCCAGACAGGGATTTCACCTTTAATGGGGTTCTGCAGAAGGGCACAAAATAGACAACTATCCACTACAAAAAAACAAAATGACCCAGGAATGGAGATACTGCAGGAGCTAAGGGAGCTCTGGGGGCCTCATTTTCCCAGTTTCCCATCTTTCTGCTATTGCATAAGTAACTTCTTCTAACTAATCAGCAATGCTGCAGCTTCTGGCTCATCAGCCTCATGTGCCAGATGTAGTTGCACCTGCTCTGTGGGCCGATGAAGGGGGAGAGAAGCCACAGCAGCTACATAGTGTGTATGTCTCCTTAGAAGCTGGCCAACTTTATTATGTGGCCCAAAAATGGAGGTGGGAAAGAAACCCATTCACACGCCCAGATGTTAGGGAAATGAAGAGATGTGTGTCCCCACAAGCATATTCACTGATGACTAGCAGAAAGGCGTGCATAGTAAAATATCACAACTTGCAGATGATATAAAGCTCTTCTGAGTAGTAAATTTTGTGATGATAACGAGTAAATCCATAAGGACCTCACAAAGTTGAGTGAGTGAGCAAGAAGTTGCAGATGAGCTTTCAGTGTATGTAACTGTAAGGTAAAGCACCTAGGGAAAAGTAGTGTAAATGATGCCTGCATAAGACTGAGCTTCGAATTAGCAGTGACATCTTGCGAAACACTTTTTGAGATCATCACTGGCAGCTCTCTGAAATCATGGAGTCACTGTATGGTGGTAGCCAAATGCCAGAAAAATATTGGGCATTATCAGGAATCGTACAGATATCAATATCACACAATCCTTGTGGTACTGACATCTTGAGTATTATGTGCAGTTTTGGTCTCCATTCCACGACTGGGACCAGGGATGGAAAAGGTACAAAGAATGGCAAGCAAAGTGATCAAAGGGCTGAAGAATCAGCCTTAGGCAGAGCAACTAAGCAGGCTGGGATCTTCAGTTTGGAGATGACAAGGCTGAAGGGGATATGACTGAGGTTTACAAAATCATGAAAGCAGTTGATAAGGTGACAGTGGAAGTTTTATTTACCAAATCTCACAAAATTAGAATGAGGGAGCACTCATTGAAACTGGTAGGATGCCAATTTAAAATACATAAAATCAAGTGTGTTTTTACATAGGGGATAGTGAACTTCTGAAATTTATTGCATCAGGAGGCTTGTAGGCAGACGACATAAACAACTTCAAAAAGGGATTAGACAAATTCATAGTCTAAAATTTAAGGGAATACATAAAGATCTATTCTTTAACTTTCCTAATCCAACAATCACGAATGCTGGGAGAAGTGTGAAGAACAGGGGCTGCAGATAGTGGCCAGGCTCATGTACACTTCTCAGTCTTGCCTAATATCATTTTCAGAAAGAGTATAGCGGTAGCTGGAGCAACTGTCAGGCCACGTAGGGCATGTCATTCACTCTTTAACCTAATGAAGATGTGCCTGAGCAGCTGTGCAATCTCTCGACCAGTCCTAACATTCACTGTTCAGGACGTACAAGTTCACTTCTGAGAGGCACCAACCCATCAGGCCATCGGCACAAGCTGACCTGATGTGAGCTTGCTGTGACAAGCATCTCATAGTTTGAAGAGATTAGGCAGTCATGCTCACTGTCTGTGCACCTGCATTTTTAAATATATACTAAGGTGATTACTGTACTTTGAAAGATGTTGCTAAGGCATTTTGCCATGGCAAACAGCAATTTTTATTCAGAGCTAGTCCAGAGTCAATGATATTTACAGAAATGATTGCAGACAATTATTTTACCTAGACATTCACAAATGTGTTCCCTACACTGAAACGCCAACTATCACAGGCTAAATAATCACCCGCCCTTCTTTTCTAAGCCAGGTTGACTATGATTTCAGTTTCTTATACATTTTGAAGTATCTCAGGTGGGTGATAGAAAAGGCAGACTATGAGCATTGCCAGTTCTTTCTGCAAATTACCCTCCCCAAGCCCGAGAAAGAGGCATCAAAGTCTGCCTTAATTAAAAAGTTAGCAGGCAGTCCTGATACGGTTTGGTACAACCAATATAAAGACAAGCTATGTGGGTTTATCTTCCTTATACCTTTTCCTATCTAATGCATGTTGCCTTCTTTTGTAATTTGCCTCAGTTTGGGTTGAATAAGTCAGCTGAAAAAAATATCAAATTCCCTTAAATTATGTATGTATTTTTCATCTGCTATATTACACATTATATTACACATGCAAGAGTAGCAAGTACTTGAATAAAAACCAATTCTTTATGTAGCTGTAGAAATTACCATCACAAACGAGGTTATACAATAATATTGCACTTACACTTGGAAAATCAGGAGGAAATAAAAATTATTCACCTGTAAGAAACACTTCAAGCATCATCTCTACTAAATAATCATCTTTTCTTCTGAGAATGAAGTGTTTTGCCACTGGGTTGTTCAGGTACTCAAGCATTTAGAGGAACACATCCCAAGACCTTAGACTGTCCTAGATGGAGACAGCAGAACATTGCCCTTCAAGTAAATATATCCCTCAGTCTGCAGTCCTTCTGGGGCCGTCATGGATATCCTTATCCAGAGTTTCCTTTCTTGAACCCATTATACGACATAGATTTTTTCTAGATTCGCTTTTCTGTATCATATTCTAGCTAATGATGGCAATGGCAAAAGGCTACAATAACAGTCTGTGTGTGGCTGTTTTATGTGTTTTTGTTTTAATAATGTGTACGCCTTCAGCGGGCAGAAGCTTTGTTGCACACGGTAGAAGGTCAAAGGCAGTGTTTGACCTGAGATAAGAATATTATATAAAAGGGGGAACAGAAAGGTAAAATAACAAAAGAAAATTTACCCTGGAAGGACAAAACGTAGTGGCCCTGATTCACTGTTTGCTAACTTTCTTTTGTGTTTTTCCTGCTTTGATAAATAAATCCCTCATGAATGGACCCATTCTGATAGAGAATTAGTCATATATGCTGTAGCGTGCAAAATACTGTAATTTCTTACTGCTCAGATACTTCTTTCACCAAAGGCTTCTTAAAGCTGTCCGCTATAATTGATCAGTGTTACCCCTGCGCACGCCCATCTTTCACAAGGGTCACGTACCAAGATGAAGGTTTCCCAGTTGAGAGTTCATGTGCTGTAAGCTGTTTCGCGCAGGAAACATTTTTCACTCTGATTGAAATCTGCCTCCTTTTTATTACACTGCGCAGTTCTTCCCTCCTGAAGTAACCCCAGTGGGTCCCATTCGTTTCATAGAAGCTATTTGTAGAGACAGATCCTGCTTTCCATGAGTAAAGCTGGCACTGTCTAGTCCTCAGAGCCAGCTTTCAAATAGTCTCTCTCTTCTTAAGAGGTATCTTCCTCCCTCTAGTATTCCCATCAGTTTCAACTAGATAGTGCCCGTGAGGGAGTGTCTTTGACACGACCAGTGTTAGTTTTTTGCCTTTTGTTAGTAAAGCACTACATATACTTCCAGCACTGTACAACCATTTTATTATAAAAATATTCATATTCAATAGATGGAGTGGGTTTACAACAAGGGAGAAGTAGGAACAGAAGTAGCTGGGGGCATTGACGTTAAGCTGTCAGACTATTATCAAAAAGCAGAAACAAACTGATGTTTCCTGACAGACACAATGTTTAGAAGCAATTTTTGTGATGGGATAAGGCTTTTTGGATATTCAGCAGCGGCTGAAGAGGTGGAGAGGAGGTTCAGCCATGTGAACTGCAGGGCAAGATCATGAGGAGCACAAGGAAAAGGTGATGAGAGCAATTATCTATTGTACAAAATAAAAACGTTTTTGCTAGAAAACCCCATTTTCCCTTAATGTTACTTCCATAAACAGGAAGTTGTACATGAAAATGATGGCATGTGAAATCTACAGAAATATATTAATAGCTTCTTTCAAAATGTTAGAAACTTCAACAGTGTTTGACTTTTATCCGAAGATGGCTTCGGTCCTGCGTATACTTGAGACTACCAGCAGCGCGTATGTTTATTACCGTCCCGAGACTGCTCACGGCGATAACGGTGCAGAGGTTCTTGCAGACGTGGAGTGTAAATGCAGCTATGATTCCTCACTCTCCTCCAGGCAGTAGCAGGTTAACAGCACAGACAGAAGGCGACCCAGTAAAACCCAGCCCATAAAAATGCCCATAAAAAGCTCGTCCAAATCACCACGTAGTTTCTTACCTTAAGATTTCAATTCTGTAATGTTAATGACATTACTGAAACGTCTTCATATAAGGCAATTGGAAGAGTTTTCTGCTTTTTCAGCTATACGTATTTGAAACAACTATATTTATAGCAGTATAAACCACTATATGAATATGGCTGTATGGGTATAAACTATTTTATAGTTTTGCATATTTCTGTAGTTTCTATTTGTTCGGCATGAAGTCATTTTCAGTGATAGTTAGTCCAGTGACTGAGAAAGAATGAATATCATGGAGAAAAGCCTGTCTTCTGTGATATATCTTGTGCATCTCCCTTAGAGGACACAAACTAAATTCAGAAAGTTATAGCTGAAATCCCAGATAAATATTGGTTCCAAACCAATATTTAGTTTACAAAATGGGTCTTTCTGGTATGTGTAGATGTACAGATGTAATAAGTGTACATGTATGTTTGTCTGTCTGTGGAAAATCTGATTTGTGTCATGACTTACACATATCGTAGTACTGTCGAAGTCTGTGTAGTTCGGCAGAGTTCAGTGGACTTTTGCAATTTAAGTAAGCAACAAGTTACTTCCTAAATAATGTAGTTGTTATAATCTGATTTTTTGGGGGTGTTGTCTCAGGATAAAGAAATTTCAGGGTAATATAAAGGCAAATTAGATCATCAGTAACTCATTTCCTGATAGCCAGCTATCAAGCACTGAAATTCTAATTAAATTCTTGCTGCTACACTATACTTAGCAGTCAGTTTAATAAGATTTGCTTCACCGTTCTCTCCAACAATTTAATTCAGTTTTTGTACATGTGTTATGCACATTATTCACATTTGCTGTGTCTTAATAAAACAATTCAAATAGTGGTATTCATGTAAAATTTGATTTCTGTAGAGATGCAGAAATACTAAATGAACTACACACCTGTTCACAGATATGTCTTAAAACACAGCTATAAACAAAAAATCAAGTGGGTAGTTCTTGTAAGGTTTTTCAGGGACAGTTTCTCGTACTTTTTTTTAAATTAATGAACAATTTGGAAGAAAATATTAACTCATTAATGATAAAATTTGCAGGGGACACCAGCACAGGAGAAGTGCTAAATAATGAAGAGAATAAGCTAACTGATCAGGAGTGATCATAAACCAAACACACTGGAGCAAAATTAGTGTACTCATGATACCTCTTTGATAAAGGAAAGACTTTTACACACTAATACACATAGAAAAGTATATATTCCTCCCTACCTCAAATCCTGTGCCTGTACCTTATGTGTCTCATGGCCCCAAACCCTATTCTCCACCTGGTAATCCCAGCCCTACACCAGTCCCCGCCATTGGGCTCTTAACCCTACACGATCCATGCTGTCACATCCATCCCACTCCAGATCCTGCCTCCCCCAGGATCTCTGATATATTCACCTCAGCCCGCCTTCTCACCGTGATGCAAAACAAAACCTTTTGTCTCTATATGGTTTTCAGAAACTAGATATGGGCTGCAATTATGAAAAATCTGTCCAGGCAGGACTTTCGGGAGGCAGGGGGAAGCAGAGATATACGCTATATGATAGTACTGAAGTCTTATGCAGGAGCCATAAGATTGCTCCCGCATAGCAACGTCGATGCAGCTGCAATGGTTTAGAATTTTTTAAATTATGAATTCCTAAGAAATATTCACTGGAAGTACACAGCCCATTGGAAATTGCACATATGTAGATTATCCAAATTCCATTTTTTAGATACCTTTTGAAGATATTTAAAGCTGTTCAAAGGATGAGAGTGGTTAGAAACCATAAGATTGAAAGCATTGCTGTAGATCCAGATACTTACATGGACAAATTTTTGCTTCAGATCTAGCTGTCCCACAGGTCCCTAAATATAAAAGAGATTGTCAGGCACCAGAACAGAACAAAAACAGCAGGAAAAAAAGGAGCTTGTGCTGTGAATCTCAATTAAATAAATTTGTAGTAGAGAGAGAAAAAATTTCATATGGAAGTATAAAAAGTCCCCTGCAGTTCCTACAGAGAAAAAAGAAAACCCTCTGTGATGTGTATCATTAAATGTTATGCTTCTATAATCAAAATTGCCCTAGATTTCCAAGAGGCTTTTCTACAAGCAGCACTGAAACAGCTATGTCTGCAAAGGTTTGGTATGTGCCTCCATCTTCAGAATGAGATTTCCTCTGATAGAATGGATTGAATAAAAATGTTTTGACCGTGATATGCCTGCACTATAATTCTTTCATCTAGGCAAAAGGAAAAGCTAAAAGCTTTTAATTATAAACAATCGCAACTGAAAGGAATAGTTTAGACCTTTGATTGGAATAAATTGGTGCAGCCGCATGAAATCGATGGGACTAAGCCTACTTATGAGAATAAGATCTCTCTCACTAAACCTAAACATCCAAGAAATTCAGATTATGCACACGAATTCAGTAAACTCCTATTCAGATGCAAATTTACCGTGGGAAGAGAGAGAAGGAGAGAAGAGAGGCACTTCACTCTCACCTCCGCTCCCATCTCTGCGTGTCACCACTTCAGTGCACACGTCCCCATCCAAACACAGCCCTGCGCCAGCTCTAGGGTATCTCAGCGAACACGGAGACGTGGTGACTTCTGTCAGCCTTCTTGGCCTCTCCAGTGCTTGAGCACATTTTCCTTTAGCAATCACGCCCCTGTTTTTCCTTGCACTCCTGCATTGTGGAAGGCAGTCTCATTTTCTGCGTGCACAGTGGTGGGACCCTCCCAGATATTCAAATCCTACAAGCCCTGCACGAAGGAAGGCAGGGAAAACTCATCCCTTGCGTGCTCTGTGTGACCACCAGCAGCTAACAGCCTGCAAATGTTGCCCAGCTGGCACACGAGGACTAGCCAGCCACTGCATAACTGCAGAATAGCCAGTTACTGCCTTTTACTCAGCAATAAAAATAGGTAAGGAATAAAGAATGAAGCTTGAGAATAGTTTGGAGCTGAGAGCAGCATGGGCTGGTTTAGACACAGAGAGGGGATCTGGAATTGCGGAAAGCATCAAGGCTCCAGGATATTAACAGCTGGACATTATTCTAGCAAAGAAAGGTTGGGCTTAGAGTGGAAGGGAAGGGGGAATAGCACCTAAGTGTGTAGGACAGCAGGCTTCATTCATTTTCCTCATCATGCAGGGAAGAACTTGTTTAACAACCAATATGCATTTCTAATATCTCTTCTCTGGTGGAGGAGTGGCAAGAAAAAAGTATTCTTGAAGCTGTTTTCATTATCTTTCTTTGGGGAAAACAAATAATTTCTTCAAGCTTATCCCCTACCAGTGTATTTGTATGTGCGATTAAATTGGCTAGGCTAGTCTGGTGGCCCTGTACCAGGAGCAGATGTAAACCTACTCGGAGTAGAATGAAATGATAATCGTCACATGCATCAGCGAGAGAACTGCGTTTGGAGTGATGACTTGAATTAATACTGATTCCATTTATTGTCATGCTGCATGAGGAATACTACATGAAAGGATTAGGCGGAGAGAGATTCCCTTAAGAAAATCATTCCGCTTGATAATGTCTTGTTGTTTCACGGTATTTGGTTTTTTATCACGGTGAGTTGCGGTAGCTTAGCATGTTTACCTTCATACTGAGTCCGAATTGCAAATAAAGAGATTAGAAGTCCTCGACTGTACAAAGGCTTTGCATTGACAGGAGAAGCATAAAGGATGAAGCAAACTGTGCTGCTGAATCACTAGTTAGAGCCAAAGCAGTCTGCTTCCTTCGGCATGTGGGTGCTAACCGACCAGCACCAAATAGCCTGCTCCGCGCAGCAGCCAATGCTCTGTTTCGCACCAGAGACACCGAGCGGCACAGCTCCAGGCAGTTAGTTCGGAGTTGGGTGAACACGCGTTTACTTGAAAGATGTGCAAAAACGTAGGACAAGCCCATCATTCCTAATCTTTCAGTACTATCTGCAGAGTCAACAATTGATTAGGATCTAATTATAAATACTAGTTTTTCTTAGAAATTGTGCCAGCAGCGATCTCAGTTAAGCCTAATTTTATATGCATTGGGGTCTGGAAGTCAGGGTCAGGAGTCCTCTCTAATAAAATGTGGAAACATTTGGCAGTCTTCTCAGCACAAGCAGTAGTATGCTTTTTTCCACACAGAGGCTAATTTTTACAAAACTTGTAGAAAGGTAGTGTCTTTGAGCGCTCTAGTCCTCTGTGGTTCATACTGACCAACAAATTAAAAAGTTACTAACAAACCCCTGAGGCAGGTGCTTACCTAACCTCCATTCACCAGTGTACAGTCAATGAAACCACATTTCCTTATGAATTTGAATTTGACGATACTGGATCCTGACACTGAAGCTCTGCTCAGTGTTAGTCACTGTACAAAAACATGCTAAACAGCTTACAGCACCACAGTCTCCTCTTTATCAGAGCACTGGCAGGAGCAGTGAGAGCTTCCGCATTACGTGCACCAGGTCAGTAGAAACAGAGCTGGGGCATGCTGAAGAGGAGCAGTCAGCCCTGCTGCTGCTGCTGCGGTTTCTCTGCAGAAACGCTATTGCAATGCACTCCGACCAAAACCTGAGCATTAGCTCCGACTGCCTTGCTTACCATTCACCCAGTCACTTGTGCAGAGAGCACAAGCTAACCTAACCTAGCAGAAACCTCCAGGAGGGCAAGGATAGCCAAATGGTCCATGTTGGAGCTACTTCTCTGTCCCTGCTAATGGGAGGGTCAGAACGGTCCTTAGAGGAGTAGGTGTCTCCGCCGAGTTCGCACAGCCAGGAAAAGAGGAAGAAGTCCGGCTGGCTCCAGAACTGCATAAACAGTGGTTGATCTTCCCAGCATAACTGCAACTTTGGTTCAGACATCAGTCTTTGCTATTGTTATTTTGGATTGCAGGTTACTTCACAGTCTATGATTGTTTTTAGTGATCCGAGGACATTCTTCTGCAGCTAGTATAATAAGCTATACAGAGACAACTCCTTCCCTTGAAACAATAGTAAACAGTTGTTCAACTTTTACTTCTTTTTCTTGTCAGTTATGCTAGTCTCCTCTAATTAAGAATTGTCCCACGAAGAACCTTTTCTTACCCCATGGTCTGAGGAGTACATAGCTTCTACACAGCTAACACTGTAGAGCAAACACACTGGGATGAAGCCAATGGTTATTAGGAATGGAGACCTCCTAACAGGGTGGTATGAAACTGTGGTTTAGCTTCTTGTTTAGTAACAATTTGTGAAGATTATGAAATAAAAACTAACTTCTCAAATACTCAGGGAAAGGAAGGAGGCAAAATTATCTTGAGGTAAGCTCTCCAATTCTGGTTCAGGCTGCTCTCCAAATTAAAATGCTAGGTTTGTATTTCCATCTCAGCTTGTCAGCAGCCCACATCCAAACCGAGCAGCTGTAGCATTATGCAGGCCCAGAAAAGCATGCCAGTTATAGTCAGGAGAGGTACTATGCCTGCAAGCGATTTGTACACACTAAACTAGACTATCCAATTTTGACTGACTTTGGGAGACGATATATGCTGGTAAGGTGCTTTGTTTTAAAATGAACTGTTATAGTCAAAGAATTCAAAAAGTAGAAAATGCGTATGAAAAGGACATAGAAAAAAGATCTGAAGATGAGTGAGCTGCAAACAGTTAAACTCAAATTGAGGGGTAAGAGTGAAAGTTATAAAAACAGCTATACCACAGTTGAATTTTAGCTCCTAAATAGTACTAACAGGAAATATTCTCTGTAAGCATTGAAACCTGATTTTCACTCTTATTTGCAGCAAAGTTAGAAACCTTGATTGAAGGTATAGAATGCTCTAAAGTCTAAAGGTTGAAGCTACCCAATACAAAGTTGTCAGGTAGATTTAAGTTGCTGTGAAGCAGATAAACATTTCACAGTTTCAGTTTTCAACAGTGAAAATCCTCGAAAAAGATAAAATTCCGCTTGTGTCAGCGCAGTTTTTCACATATAAATTAGTTTCCTTGTGCGAAAAAGACTGATATTAAGATGATAGGTATGATTACAAGAAACTAGATAGACAAAATTAGCTGGAAGCAAAATGAAAAGTGATATTCCTCCCCACAGCTGAGGAGCACAGATGCGGTGTAACAGATAAGGTTGATAGTCTATCCATAGTAAGTTAGCTGGTACTTTCCGTTATCAGACCCTGTTTGGGGTTGCCAATACGCAACTTTTCAAGCTAGACATGTGCATCTTGTTTCTGCATCTCAGTAAATGCCCGTGGTGGGGGAACAATTTAAAGTGACAGCCAGAGCGATACACAGGTGAAGCAACGTCCTGGAAGGAGAGCGAGCCACCAAGACACCGCTTGTACAGAAGAGGAAAACCCGGGCCTCCCATGTGCTCAGCTTATGCCTTACCTACTTGGCTATTGGTGAAGGAAGAGACCAGTATGACCCCCCTGGGGCTGAAGCATGAACGAGCAAATAGTCGCCTTGTTCCCAGGAGGCTCTGGCTCACCCAGGCCCAGGAGCAGCAGTGCAGTGGTCTAGGGCATTTTAGCACTGAGTACCTAGGTGCAAAGAGCATCTTCTCATGGTGAGTTACATCCCCAAACTCAAATGTCTACATTATTTTGCAGCTGTAGTTATTAGTGTTAACCGGCTTGTTCATGTGATAGCTTAGTACTCAACCTAAGGCTGAATTCATGTTATAATACTGATTATGAGCTTGGCAAGGGAGGACACTGGAAGAGAGTATAGATCATTTTACCTTTCTTTTCAGCAACTTCCCCAATGGCATTAATCACTTCAGAGTTGATGTCAATGCCTATCTATTTAAACTTTCAAAATAGACTTAAAACACCCAAAAAAGCCTAACAAAATCACCCAGAAGGACATGTCCATGCATTGAGGATGTCTGAATGTGGCCAAAGGTTCAGCAATGAAAACTGTATTACTACTATACTTTAGAAACTAAAGCCTCTAACACTCTACGTCATCTACCCAACTCTCCTCCACCCATGCATCCTCCCTTCAACCCCTACTCCTGGAATGAAAGTGCATTGAAAAATTAGGATGTGCCTATGCAACCTTAATTAGCCCTCTTGTGTATTTGTGTTGTTACATTGCATTTCCTTCTGTGGCCATGGAAAAATTTGATCCTTCAGTGGTCAGAGAAAGGATGGTACCAGTGAGTAAGCGACTTTCTAACGTTATGGTTTCTAGTCCCTGTCCAGTGGGTAGCCCCATGCTTGGTCTTTCACATATCATCAAAATATTCCTTGCATTCAGAATTATTAAAGTCATTGTGACATCTTCTGTAGTGTTCATCATTAGAGCGTCTGAGTGTCTTGCAACCACTAGATAACTAAACTCTTACTGCACCACTCTGAGGTGAAAAGGAATTATACTAATTTCACAGGTAGAGAGCTGATACATAGGTACTGAGTACAAACATTTGCTGCAGTGCTGGGAGCTCATTTACAGAAGCTGTAACCCTGCCTGGAACAGATATATTGATTTTATTTTCTCCTTAGGACTGTAAAAGTTTTTAAATTTAATTTACTTCAGTATACATAGATTAGAATGTCTACTGTACACCAAACTCACAAGAATGTCTAGTTTGGATCAGTAGGTGCTTTTTCTGACCCACTTTTGTCATCCCCAACAGAGATGAGCTTAGGCATAGACTCAACTCTTTGCAGGGGGTAATGCACTATCAAACAAGGCATTATGTCCAGTACAATTTCCAGAAGCAAGGTTTTTACTGTCAACTTCAGCATGAACAGGAGTTTTTTTTTTTTTTTTAAGAAGCAAAAGCATAACACTTTTTGTTAGTGACATAGAATGGGAATATGCTTTTTAAGTTCTGTGCAAGTGGAATGACAAAGTAAAAATTGCCAATGCCTTGGAGCAGGCAGAAGCAGTAAGGATGGATTCTAGGACTTCCCCTCCCTCACAAACTAAGAACTGGCTGCTGGTGTTTTAGAGTCACACAGGGTCTTTTCGAAAGTGATTTTGGTTTCTGATTATACAACAGTAAGCAGTATGTGGAAAAAGCAGTCTTAAATGAAAACAACAAAACCAAAATATTTCTATTTCCCTTACTAAGCTTAGGTCCTTCAAACTGTATAGTCAAATCAGACAGAGCTTTAAAGGGCAGGAAACTTCAAAGATGAAGTCTGACAGAGGCTTATAATTCAAAAAGTTGAAAATAAGGACTCCAAATCCAATTTCAGTGCCAGAATATAGAGGACAATGCAGCTCTCCAAACTGTCCATTATAACACGTGCCTTGAAGTAGGAGCAATATCACATATACAGGAACAGCTCCCTTTTGTGCTCATTAGAAATGCCTGCTGCAATAAGCATTTCACATCTTTTGCTGCAGTCCTCTGTAGGACATCGATGGCTCATTTGCCTAACCAGTTCCCGGAGTTATGATATATCAAAAGTTTGGGGCACTTAAAACAAAAAGTGTCTGTTCATTTCAAAAAGCTTTAAACTCTGCTCTTAGACAACCCTTCAGCATGTCTCGTTTTTGGATCTCCAAAAATGGTTACCTATATTCACTAGTCACATTAAAAAATATGCTCATACTGTTTGGAGCTTTTATGCTTTAACTTTCCCTCTTCTTATTACTAAAGCTTTGCACAGGATCTTCTTGAGTTGTAGAAATGCTGAACCCAAGCAGCATAACACCAACATCCTAACACTGGGCTTTTTTCCTGATGCTGAATTTTGCACATACAGCATTTTGGCACTAACATTTGTTTTGCAGAGCGAAGATAAATTTCAAGTCACCATATTTTATCAAAACCATATGGCTCAACTCAAAGATCTTCAGCTTGGCAAGAAATTCTTGTGGAAACAAACATGTTATGAATAGCTGAATTCCTTCTGCAGTTTAAATGTGTGTTCTTAATTTGGCCATGACCGATTCTGAAAACAAAACTGTATTTGATAAAAAGTGATAATCACAGAATTTAATTTTATTTTATATAAGAAAAATGAATTCAGATATAAGTAGCGCAAAGAGGAAGAACTAAACATGTCCCAAGAGATGTCAGATATGTAGGTTAAAGTGTAGGATTTGGTGGAATCTCTCCAATACCTCTGCAGAAAATCTATTAAGACAAATGCTGCCTCAGGCCTAGTAGTTTCAGATTTCCTAGAAATCTTGGGATATAAAATACCTATTACAGTCTTTCGTAACATAATTCCAGAAGAAAAACAGTGAAGAGAAAAAGAGAATCCCATTTTAGGAAATATTACAAACATACATCTGTGCAAGATGTACATTCCACTGACAGTGGAATAAATCAGGATATTAAAAACTCTGAATATATCCACTTCAGACTAGTAAAAGAACTGGGTTCATTACATTTTACCAGCATGTGATAATCCCGACTGTGTTATCGGAATTTATGCAAGGGGGTATTTACATTATCTCTTGGTGTGGTTAAAAGATGGAAGGAGCAGGGTTTGATTTGCTGCCATATGTTATGATCCAAGGTCCATATGTCCGCACTGTCTTAAGTGACATGAAGTTTGCACAAGTTAGCAGTCCTAGATGCACACCTCAAGTGGAGAGAGCTAACTGCTGGGTGACCTTGTCCCACGTTAGGCACCCTAGGTGGCTTTTCATTGCACAGCTTCAGTCCCGGTCCCATCAGGAGGGAAATTCCTATAGAGCCCTAAATTGCTAATGCAGATGCTGTGACAGAATCCTGTCCCCTACTCCCATGCACACACACACGCACACATGCACACACACACATACAGAAAACTAATGACATCCCCAATGTCATCGTGAACTGTGTAGTAGGACAATTCACTTTTTTCAGCTTAATTTCCAACAACAGGGCCTTATACTTAGGATATTTAAATCCTTTTATTTGCATTTTTTAAACCTCAGCAAAATCCAGTCTTCATAGGACTGATCATAAAACATGCTAGTTGCATCAGACTGTGGATTTATACAGACAATTTTCTATTTTAGATATAGCGGCGTTATGCTGTAAAATTGGAGTAAATCCAGTGATATCAGTGGAGTAGCTCTAGTTATGCATAATTTAAACTGAGATTAAAGTTAATTGTTAGTGATAATACACCGGCAAATATCTCCTTCTCTAAAACTCTTTACCAAGCAACCGTTGTCATTTTCTCTACATCAACAAAAATCTAATTCCAGTGCAGTAAATATGACTGGGGCAACATACATTTTTAAGTAGGATTTGGAGTAATTGTGAGGCAGTGAGAAAACTACTTAACTTTTCATTCCCTTAGCATTCTGTTAGCTAAAGATCGTCTTGCGCCTTCCTCACCATTTCCAGCTAAAGTTGAACCCAGTAAGTCATTAACCTACACTGTTGAAGTTATGACTATACACAGTGTAAACCCGGGATGAGAATGGAAGAGTGTTTCTTAAAATGTTCTCAGGAAAACCAAAATGTTATCGTCTTCTTCCCCTGATATTTAGTGTAGTGTACAGTAGACACATCATGTTCATCATTTCTGTGAAATTCAGGCTTATTTAATGATATTTTTGCCTCACTGAAAACCCAGAGTCATCTTCACCAAGGGAAAAATACCTCATCTTGACTGTTAAAAATGAGATTGAAACATTATTGAGACAGAAAATCAATTTTCTTTGGGAAAAATATTTTTCCAGATAAAGGAAAACTTCAAAAGAATTCACATAAAAACAATGTCTATGTTTTTTTTCCCTATGACTCAGGTTTCCATTTTTCTTAAGTGTATTCAGTAATCATTAACTTCTTCTCTATTGGAATTGCTATTTTTGTTCTTAACTAACTACTCTGAAGCTACTGAAAGTCTGCGTGTCATGCAATCAGAGTCCCTCAGTAATGTGTAACCTAGATATACTGATGCCTTAATCTGTTTCTTGTTAATAAGCATGAGTTGTTATGCATAGGAAAAGCCAGTTATGCATATGCAAGGTATTAATGCACTGATAAAGACAGGGAGCTAGAGAGACATGCCTGTTATGGCCTTGCTTTCTATGCTTGGATTATGCCTACCTCTGCACTGCTTTGTCATTCATTTGGCCGTTCAAAGGGTTTGCAGCACTTACGGGAAGAAGAAAAACATCACTGCAGTAGTCTGGCATTGAAGATGCCTAGATTCAATTCCTTCCCCAACTGCAAGTCTCGCGGGCTATGTCTGCACTGCTGTTACTGGCTGTGCTTGAGCCAGCTTTAAAAATCAGCGGCCAAATCTAGTTGCATCCATTTAGCTTGTGGCAGCAGGGTTCGGTTATACCTGTTTTTCTCGTGGAAAGTCTGTCGACTTGTTCCCAACCACAGCCAGCGGGCAGGAGAGCCTAGAGGAGGTACAGACCATCAGGGAGCTTGGGCTGCAGTGAGATACTCAGGGCCCTCATTAATGGAGAGAGACATAACCTTTGTCTCAATTTCTTCCTCCATTGTCCTTCAGGTAAAACCAGATTTGGAGCTGGGCAACAGTGCAGAGTTAAGATACTTGCATCCTTGCTTTGTAACTGCAGCAGGCAAGGAACAAAGGAAATCCCATTTCTATCAGAGGCTCAAAAATTAACTGGCCTCTCAGCTAGATGCCAGCACTACTAGTCAGAAGCAATAACAATTCTGTACCAATCATCAGCAATTTTGAGAGAGGTTCTTTTTCTTCATTTTCAAAATGGACTAATTCATCTTTTAAAAATGTAAGACATCTCCTAGCATTGTTTTTCTCTTTTGTAACTCTTAGTCCTCTGAAACCAATATTTAAATACCAAAACAGAAAATTCTATGTTTTGAAGAAAGGTATGAAAAAGAATCTGCCCAAATGAGTAAGAAACTGCAAGGTAAAATTACATCTTTTATCTGACCTGCTGACACAACTGAGAAAAGATAGACATGTGTTCAGGAACCATAGGGTCCTCTTTGGGTCTGAGACAGAAGCAGCAGTCCTCAGAGATAAATGAGAGTTGAGAACACTCTACTGAGTTTAAATGCATGTTTTAATCAGTTATAGCACCTGATGGGGAGGTGGTTAGTCTGAATAATCTGTTTGTGGAAGGGGGCTATTGGCAGGGGAGAGTTGATAAAGGGGTCATTACACAGATACCGAGCACACAGCTGGGAGTAGTCTAAGCCTGGAACTTTTGTGGAAGGTCATTAAACAAATGCATAGTGTGCTAGATGAAGTTTTTAATAAAAGGAGTTTTCCCAGATCCTCGAAGGAGATTCATTAAAAAACATCATCCAAACATGAGTCTGGGAGTTAAAATTCAAAAGTCTCCTGGGTACAAAACTGGAACACCATAATAAAATTAGACATAGCTCAAACACTTTATGGCACATGCCAAATCCCACCTTCTTCCAAGTGCTTTCTTCTGTGTTCCACAGGAGAGAAATTGTTCATCCCTACCTACTTCTTTATCAAAGAATATGACCACTTTGCCACTTCTCCTGGTAATATCCCTCCTACTCATAAATAGCAACTATTCTTTCTTTCAGATGGTCTTATTGGTTTTAGTTTATGTTTAGCTCTGAGAATGGCTTCTTCTACTGCAGACCTGAAGAACTTATGTGCCGGAAGGCTAGCCTCTTTCTTCAGCTTTATCAGCTGGTCTAATAAAAGATATAAGCTTTTCTTGTCTTATTTATTTACCTTGATCATAACAATGACAGCAGCAATAGTACTACAATAAATACCAGGCAGAGGAGAAGAACCTAAACATGAAAACAACAATAACTTCCATTTCGAAATGCTGAGAAAATCGTAATGATTTTAAAAGAACTTTCTCCCTCTCTTTTTTGAAGGCCGTATTTCACCACTTTTTCCAGCGTAAGTATCTCAGCAAGCTTTAGATTCATGCTTGTCATCTACATGCAGAAGCTAGATACAACAGTGACACAATCCTTAGCAAGGCAGAGAGGGGCTCTCAGCTGTACTTTATGTCTCCTTACATCTTTCACATCATCGCTCAATCTGATAGCGTGGACAACCCTGCTAGCAGACTCTTCATACGAGTATGAAGAGAAGAGACAAAGAGAAGAGACAAAGACTCTTTTTTGTCACCTTTGTCCATTAAAAATTTCATACCTTCCATTTTCTCTTCCATGCCCCATCTGCAGTTTTTCAAGCTCCTGTGCATTTTACTTAAAGTAAAATATGTATCTTTTAAAAAAGTAGGTACATATATCATTTTACTCCACTTCAGTGTGGGAAACACTCTGTGTTCTACCTTTTACTAAGTGTTAGCTGTGCACAGATAGCCTGTAAAGCATTTCTTTTTCTGGACATTTCATGTCAAATCTGGATCCGTTATAGCTTTTGTGCTGAATGTTTTTTATTTTAGTAGCAGCTGGTCTTTGCTTGGACTTGCTCTATCAAGGAGTTTCTGGCTAGATATGTTCATTATACCCCCCACTCAAAACACTTAGAAAAGGAAACGATCTTTAATAAAGCCCCAAGATTTATTTTCTTTGTAAGTTACTCTACCTTCTCCACATTTTCCCTCATAAAGTCCTGGCTGCTTTTGTTTTATGACACGCTTACAGGCAATTCCTTCACAAGGGCAAACCATCAAAGAACAAATCACTATGTATGTGTTTTATTATTTTATACTCCTGTTGCAACCTCCTTCAAAACCTGCACTGAGTTTATTGTGCAAATGGTCAAGCTTTTCACTGTGTCTAACTTCCATGGCATTTGCAATATTTCCCTTAAAGCAGCACAAAAGGAGTGTACATCAGCAGTAGTACCACGCTTGCCAATCTACAGTATACAGCTGGGGGTCTAAGAACCATTAACCTTTATTATCCTTCTTTGTCTAATAACAACCTTCAGGAGCCCCTAATACGTTTTGAAGTGTGGACATGAAACCTTGCTAGAATAACTGTTATCCTCATGTTTGCAACTTTCACCCCTTACAGCAACGTGGGATCTTGGAGCTGAGGTTCTGGAGAATATAAATTTTTCTTTAAATTTGAGAAACAAGAGCAAATTAATTGTTTTATTATTGGAGTCATCTTTCACATATCTCTAACTTCTCATTGCATCATCTGAATCAGCACATTTTTAACTCAGTTTCTTACCTGGTTGTCACTCAAACACTGTCATTTTGTCCATCCAAAATATTAGCATTTGAAATTCTTCACCTCAGAAACTGAGAAAGTCAGGTGCGTGACTGGGACTGGGGAGAGGTCAGATAGTAGGTTAAAATCCTATAACAAAGACCAGTGTTTCAGGAAAGAAGAAAATCCTAAGTGTAGTGAGAATCAGGCAAGACTTTCTAAAAGGCATCCAGAAAGCGTGCAACTAAGAGAAATTGAGATAAATCTCAGTCATCTCCAGAAAGAGTAGGTCCTTGTCCAGGAGAGCAGCGGAGGAGCCTGAATGCCAACAGCTAGAAGATCTCCGGAGGAGGCAGTGAATCTTTCCCTGAAGAAATGGGTACAGATTGTTGGAGGACAATGATAAGTCCATTTTTACTATTTCTGTTCATCCTGATTAGCTGTAAAATAATGCTTTCCAGGGATACAAAAACTGAAATAATCATCTTCCTTCCAGCAGAGAGAAACAGCTTGACTAGTCTACAGTTGGCCTGCATCACACTTCTCTCTGTCCTGTTGTGAAAATCTTTTATATTCCGCTCTGAATGTAGATACCTGGTAGTTGTTTTTGCTTCTTCTGGATTGTTTTGGATTTAATGCAGTGGAAGTTTTGTCTTTTTCACTCACAGGTCTTTCTCTAGTTGTTCATGGTGGCTTTTTTTTTTTTTATTTTCTGTGAAATACACCTGCCATTAGAAGATATGAATGCAGGCAGAGACATCTCCTAGGTAGCCAAGTCCCAGAGAAGGTCAGGAAAACTGACTTTCACTGTTTGTTTAGTGAAACATCAGAATGGTGAACTCAGCAAGACCTGAGTGAAACAAAAAACCAAAAAATCATGACCCATGACATTTCATGGTAGCAAGAGCTTTTCTTGGGTGGGTGCCCAAGCCCGGAGAGCATGCATGCACAGTTGCTGTGTTTATGCCAGATGGATAGGGAAAGGAAGCAGATATTTCTCACCACCATAACTCTGTAGCATCTAACAGCATTTAAAGGTCCAAAATGAACTAAAACCAGAGGACTGTTTAGGTTGCCTTTATTATATATCGGAGGTAATTCTATCACCTTGACCTGAATGAGATCTTGTCCAAATTAAAAAAAAAAAAAAAAAGGAAATTCATAAAATATAGATACAGTACAGAAAAATCATAAACTCAGAACTGTGTCTGAAAGCTAAGAAAGCTGGATTTCTAATGATCTTTGCAGGAGTGAGAGCCACTCTTAAATAGCTGGCTCTTGAGAAAGTGTTGCCTGACCAATCCATATCGAGGCTTTAGAAACCTCTCAAAGATGAGGTAGAGTATTCTGCAGGCATCCCCAGCAGCCGCACAAGAGCCTGAAATTCTTGTGACAAACAAAACCTGCCTGAGCCAATGGACTCCAATAACGTTTGAGGGAAGAGGTGCTTATAGGAGATTAGAAGTGACCACAGAGTCCATTATAGGCATTGCTTTGTGTGTCTGCCACTCACCCTGCAACCCGCAGGACAGCAGAGAGGTAAGCAAGTAGCACATCTGCCTCGGACTTCCACAGTCAGTTTGCATGATACAGTAAAATTAAGGCAGAATAATTTTATATTCATAAATGCTGAAATGCATGAGTAAAAGAAGCATCACAGAGACCTCAAGCAGTATGAACTATATACAGGAATGCCTAACGGCTGACAGGGAGCAAAAGCCTTTGAACCTGTTTGTAGACCACAGGGAAGAAGGAAGTTTAGTTAAGGACAAGTCTAGGGTAAAGGGAGCGGAGTTGTGAGGCAGAAACTGCAATGCACTGGGAACAGCATGAGGATGAAAAATCACATGAAAGTAAAAAGTGCAGCCCATCTTAAATGGAGTCAGAAATCTCCTTGCTAACTACAGAGCAGATGAGGGGAGGTGAATTCAGGAGACTCAGAGTAGCAGTGTCTCCGTATGAAGGGATTAGAAAATGATCCGGCAGTGGGTAAGAGGATGATATCATCGGTTCCTGCAGCAGGGACGAGGCCAAGGAAGTTGGCCAATACGTTTTTCATTGCCCATAGCCTGTTCAAGTTACAATTCAAGGGTAATCACAGCTCAAGCAAGCACTCTTGAGGTAGGTTTAATCTGGCTGACTTGGGCAGCAACAGCAATAAGGACTTGCAGGCACAGATGTCAGTCCAAACCAGCTGCCCAAGGGGAGGCCAAGGGTCACTACTGGGTTTCTGCAGTCAGAGAAGGGAGGGCACAAGGCTCTAAAATCAAAAAATATCTATGGGTTGTGATGGAAGCCCTGTGTTTCCCTTCAGTAATGAGAACGACGGAAAGTAAAATTTAAAAGAGCTAGGGATATGTAGCAGGATCTAAGCAAGTGTGGTGAAGGTAAAACACAGAAACTCACAAGGGAGGAGAGGAACAAAGAGTTACTTTCAAATTGAATGGGTAGGGTCTCAAAAAGATGAAACCAGAAACTAAATTAACAACCCTACTGAACAGAAAAATGAGCTCAGTAAAGACCTTGCTTATGTGGCCATGATCATATCGAAATAATATCTCACTCCTCCATAGGCAATAAATACCTGCTATCCCTTAGAGGCTAAGGATTTTATTATTTCTTCCCCTGCTAACATCCCTATTTGCCCTACAAGAACTGAACATCATTTCTCTCAAATTGTCTAATTCATTAAAGAACACAATTTAAGCTCTTAGCAAATCCTCTTGACTTATTTTTTGAATTTTCTTGAGGAAAGAATGGGCCTGAAAGGGTGACGGTTTCTTCTAAATGTATCACTGGGCATAAGATTGTCTCCATACAAACTTTGCTTCAGTTTTATCCTTAGACCATAACTGCTATAGGGTCCCCAATAAGACATTCTGAAAGAATTCAATGTAAAGACAAAATAGAGTCTATTTTGCTTATCAGAAAGGCTCTTGCATTTAAAAAGGAAAAAAAAAACATTTGCACCTCAATGAAACATTACCTGCCTGTGCTACTCTGTCGTCTTCCCAAAGCACTGTCAGTGCCCATCAGTGTCAAACAGAGTGCACATCCCTCTTCTCTGACCACAGCCAGAAGTGGTTAATAGAGGAAACAGATTTGAAAATAGCAGAGGGTTTGTGTGTGTATTTGTGCAGAAAAGTGGGAAAGTTCTGCCTTAAGGCAAAAATGTTATGGTACCATCACACCAAAGATACAAGTATGGGATTTTTTTTCGTTTTAAATTCTGAAATACATGTATATAGCTTAGAAGCAAGACTCAGGGGCACATAGCAGCCATGAATAAACGCTCTGGCTAACCTACCATGAACGTGCAGTCCCCACTCTTACCACAGATGGCAGTGTCTGTTACTTATGTTTTTCCTACATCTTCAGTTGATGATACTATTCTGTATGGCTCAAGGCAAGTGAGTTGTTTTAAATCATTTTTACTTTATTTGGGAATGCTTGATAATGGACTACCTCTTCTAACCGTCACATGATGTTAGGATCACCCTTCCTCACATCTGGCCTTTATGAAAATACAGAGCAGCAAGTCTCGTTTGCAGTCAGTAGAGCAGTAACAGCAGGCCCCAGTACACTGCACTGTTTTGAGGCTTTGTGCCGTGGTTCTCACCAGGATTTTCACTTATCAACAGTGTCTGAGAAACAAGATTCAAGGGCTCATGAGAGCTGAAAATTCAGCCTACGAGAACCAGGTAGTGCTCATGTGCTTGCATGAGCACAAAGGGCTACATGTTGCTTTAGCTATTTCCATGCTTATAAGGTGGTTCTGTTTCTGAGCGCAAAACCTCTTCATGTTGGCTGGCATACAAGTGGGTTTCATATGCCTGAAAGGTATCTTCAGTTGAAAGAGATACTGACTGCTTTGGGGTATGATAATGAAATTACAAGGCTTAAGAACCTGGGTGAGGGTGTGCGGGTAGTGCTGAAATGGGAACTTAGAGGTGGGGGTACGCGCCTTCAGAAGAAGCAATATGGAAACTCTGACACCCTCCTACACGCTTTTCTGCTCTGTTTCCCCTCTGGAAAATGCTAAAAGGCATCTCTCAAGTGCCACCATCGTGTGCCAGCATGTACTGGCTCATTTTGAGCACTGGATGTGTCCCCTATGCAGATTTTAGCTGCAAACACTTCTGAAGCTCACACAGTTTTTAAGACTGATACAATTTTCACAAAGGCAGCAGAATGTTTTTGGAAAATATTCACACCTCACATGCTTTCTGGGAGTAGCTCTTAGACTTGCAAGATCCAAGAAATTCAAGCTGCAGTTCTTCATTATGCTAGGGAAAGGAGATAGGGCTGACTAGGCAGTCTCCAAATAAAGTTTTGAGTTTGTTCAAAGAGTTAGCAAATCCCAGGGGTCTTAGGTTATGGAAGAAAGAGTAACGAAAAGACTCACCAAAATTGAATGTGGTGACTTCCTTGGCATAAATTTTATCTGTTCAATACTGTGTGTGCTTTCTGACTTGCTCTGTAGTAACTGTGATATGTTGACTCTTTCTGATTAACTCTCTTTACTGGGTGGATTTTTATAGCGGAGATTGACTAAGTTATCTCCATTGACCAGCTTGCAGGAAGGCCACTTTGGCAGAAATATTTACTCTTTTAGGGAAACATTATAGTCCTGTGCACGCTCTCTGCTGTACCTCTTTCTCAAAATACAATCTAATCTTACTGAAAGCGAGCAGCTCCTGAGTGTGTTTGGCAAGAAAGGTAGCAATTCGTGAACATGAACTGGGGACTGTCTTCCTTTAGTGTCGCTTGTCTCTTTTATAATGAAAAAGGTAAAAACGGGAGCAGTTCTAGGAACGGCATAGATATGGATCATAAGGATGTCCTTGATAGTAATCATGACCTTGATTAGAGAAGCACTGCATACTTCACTCAGCTGACTTCCTATGAGACATTGAGAATCGCCTCTTGCTCAGTAAAAGCAGCTTTTGTGCATGGATAAATATTAAATCTAATTCCTTTAACTTCTTGCAAGGAATAGAAATTCCTTTCCATGTGTGAGCAATCAAAAGCTTTCTAGGGTAGGCAGTGCAAGAAGACTTGTTACGAGCTTTTCTCACTGACTTTCAGATGCTCCCAGCCTCTGCTGTTTCCAAGTTAAAGAGCACATTTAAATTCCCTATAAAAATAAGAATGATTTTTTTCTGAGCCCACCTCTATATGTTTGCTAATACCATGCCTCTGATGACAGAGAAGAAAAACTTAAAGAAAAACAAAGCAATACAAAGATTTGAATGGCACTGTTAGGCTTGGTAACCGGAATAAGCGTGCTAAAATAGGTTTGTTTTCCAGTTCTCTAAGCTGCTACCTTTAAACAATATGTGGGAAACTGAGGCTTTACTTGGAGAACAGGGCATCACTTAGCATTTCATAGAGTGTTTTGTTTTTGTTGTGGCTGGGAGGCAGAAGTAATCACCGATCTCCCTTTCAGAAACTAGCAACTGGAACCAGTGCTAAGTGTACTCTTTACACTCAAGTAAAGTAAAGCAAGGGAATTGCCAAAAGCACAATGCAAATCAAGAAGGATTAGAAACAGGTGGCAGCACAGCTGCTGTGTCAGAAAGTCCCTATATGCAGACCAGCGAAAATATCTTCTGCCTTGGGAAAAAACAGCCTTAAAGAAGTTTGAATTGTAAATACTATTGAAATACATAATAAATCTTTAGAAATTGAAACCTAAGGAAAAGAAGGGTGATAAAGTCACAGGTTTTTCACTCAGACTGAATTTTCAAGAGATAAATGCTTTATCAGCCATGACACCAAGACGAAAAGTGATGTAGTTGCTGCCTTCTGTCAGCCTCTTTGCCAGTCACTGCAAATGTTAAAATGCCAAAAAGAAAGGAGCTGCAGGAATAACGTACACAATGGGCCAAATCTATATTGTTTTTAACTGTACCAGCAAGGAAGGCCCTTGTCGTCTTCATTTCTGGGAATGCTCGTTCCTAATAATTATGACTAAACATCTGTTTGATAATCTCTGGAGAAAATTATGCAGAATGAATCCACTATTATTAAGTACAGGACAGTGTTGATCTTTTTTCCTCCTCATTCCAGATCACTTTTGTTATTTTAGGGCTTGAAATGTTTCTCTTTGGCTAACCAGTGACAACCCATGTGACAGCTCCTTTCCTCTGAACAGGAAATATCACCACCGCTAAAGGCTTTTTTGCCTTTCTTAAAGTCTAAATGTCTTTATTTTAAATGTTTATTGTCCTCAGCTAGGAAGTGGTTCTGATGAAGTTAAAGCTAAGGTGGAACCAGGATTCAAGCACAGATCAAACCCAAATTCACCTGGCAATCCAGAAAGCCAACACCAGGCATCATCTGCTCTGCCACAAAATCCAGGGGCAAACAAGCCAAACTGCCCTAACCAAATGCCAGAGGAGACAGTATCCACTCACTGGGCAATTTGGGCAAAGCAAAACACACTAAAATGAGGTTGAATAGACCCTGCTGGTCCTGCTTCTGGTCACCACCAAGATCATCACTGGAAAGCTGATGCCGTGGCGTAAAAGATAGTTATCATCATGGCATATATGACTGATGGTTATGAACGTGGCTTCTGGTGGGAGACTGTGGGAGACACTAAACAAGCCACATTTGCTACAGCGCAGCTTCCGAGCTGGAAGCTCTCAGGAACCAGTTAGCACCTCCATTTATCAGTTAGCAGCCCTATTGCAAATTCACTGTTACACGTGAAAAAAAAATCCTCCAGCTTAATGTGTTATTAGCTGTCATTATTTTCCACAGCACGCTGTTGCTTCTATCAGGTGCTTTTATGTGGTCTCCATTGATATCTGCCTTGCTCGGCTACTGCCCTCAAGAAGTCACCCCGGCAAAGCTGGCAAGCTTTGCTTTTTTTCCATTATTCAAAAGGATCCTGGAGATAACAAGATCATTTCAATTGCTTTGCTCCTTTCTCCTTTGAGTCCAGGTTTTCTTCCTTGTCCTTGCACCCCACATCTTCTTCCTGTGTGCTGTTTGCTGCTGTGACTAGAATAATCTTGCAATATTGTGGTGTTGATCACAGCAGCCAAGCATGAGGTCACCAGGAGGTAATGACTTCAGAAGCTGCACAGAACACAAAAAAAAGCAGCTAAAATTTTTAGAAATAATTGAGCATCCTGTTTTCATTAAATTTTAATGGGGATGAAGGTCATAGACTGAGCTCATGACGCAGCACTGGGCTTTACTTTTGTCTAGGAGAAGGAATACAAGCTGAAAACGCTACACTTGTATCTTTGCCTTTTCTTTGTTTCTTATCAATTGCAGTAACTGCATTCTCTTGCTTGCTAAATCTGTATTTGTTTTTTAACCTTGATATTTGAATAGAGATTATTTGAAACTCAGTAGAAATTGTTTTCTGAGCAGTTTTTTTAGAAGTGACTGAACAAGAGCTAGAAGTCATACGATTGGAACAGACAACTAAAACAGTGTTGGCAAGTTAATTTGAAGAAGAAAGTCACCGTTAGATTTGAAGTCAGGAAGTCTGTTGTACAGCCTCAGCTGTCACTGCCTCGCCAGGCAGCTCAGAAATCGTGTAAGTGAACACCTCAAAACACGTTAGCAGTTTTGGAGGCCCTAGCCTGGAACAGATAGATCCTGGTTCTTTCACAGTGCAGAGGATTTTTCTCCAGCCAGAAGCGAGACAAACTCTGCGTGTCTAAATGCGCAGTCCAAAATCTAAGGCAATGAATAGAGGCCACTCTTAAATTTTGAGCATATCCTGACTTTACCTCTTTCTCCAAGATAAAGAGAAGAGGACGGGTACAATACAGTATTTTGCTACCTAAAAGGAACTCTCCTTTGGGGGTTAATAGCTACCTGAGTTAAAATAGTTACAGACAAACTAACATGCATACTGGAAAGCAGCGGAGCGGTCTATAAGTGAAAAAAAACAACCCTTCATTTCCTTGTTAAATCTGATCCTGTAAGTGTAACATTGTATCCAATTATAATTGCTACCTGGGCTTTTGAAATAGTTATTTGTCTACTGGGTGTGTTTGATGCAGGACAGCAGACTGCACTACTGCAGGGAGAAAAGCTAAAGAGGAAATTAATAGGTAGTGCTCAAAGACAAAGTGATCAGACAAACTTCTACAGCTTTCGTACAAGCTGAAACATACTCAGAAGTTCATTGTCCCTGTACAGTGTGACACTTTTTATCAATGTTTCCCTACTCTAATGCAGCTGCTTCTTTTAAGACCCTCAGAATTGATAGGCTAAATCACTTTTTTTTGAGTCGTAAAGTGAAGCCAGCTGCAGTGGCTATGCTCAGCCTTAATGAGACATTTAACAATGTGAAAAAAAATAAAATAAAAAAAACAAACAAGAGACATCTCCAAACTGATGGTTGATATCTTAATAGCTGCTTTTCTTCTAACATCTTCACATTATGTCTGTACATGACAAATTAGGCACACAATTAACAAGAACTGAGGAAGCAGGCAGGGCAGAATTGCTGCTAAATTAAACATTTTGTTTGTTTTGCATGATCTGTTGACCTCATTCTCATCCCTGTCCTTGTAAAAATCAATTTGATGCTTTCTTCAGTAATTTAATTCTAGTCTACTCCTGTCTTTATTTATTTTTCAAAATCAAAATCTGTTTATTATACTCTTTGGTCTCAATATTTTCCTTCATAGCATCATTTCACTTCCCTCTCCTCCCACATCTTTTTCTTTTGCTCTCCTGCTTCAGATGGGTTCCTAAGGCACAATCTGAGGGGCGCTCCAGTGGATGCTTCAGGAAAAATGTGCCACAGAAAGCAGCAAATGGGTGCAGAGGGGCTCAGGAGGTAAAGTGAAAAAGGACAGAAAACATCTTAAATAGAAGAGGTCCCCAGAGGTCGGTGGTTTCTGGAACGAAAACCAGCTCTCAGCCATGACTGCAGAGAAATTGGCTACAGCAGACGCAGTGGGGGACATAGACCTTTTCCTTAATTCCAGGGCCAAGCTGGACCAGCCTGTGAGGCCAAAGTAAAAGGTATGGATGTAGGAGCAGAAAGATGTGTCTAAATCACTCCCTGGGCAAAGGAAAGGATAACGTCATTAGAGTCACTGTTTATTAATACTGGTCCCCGGTGAGATCTTTGTCCTGTCAGTAGGCAGACTTGTGCAAACTGGGTATGTGCGGCAGTCTGACCTGTACAGAAAAATGAATCTATTGTATAAATTAAGCTCCGAAAATAAATCCCGGCCCTGCTAAAATCTCAGTAGCCTGCCCAAAGCAGATGATGACATCTGAAAGTACGTGGTATTAAGTGTGGTGTTTGTTACATAAAAATGCATAAAAATGAAATAATGCCAATGGAAGCACAACAGCAAAACAAGTGCAAATTAGGAACTGTGCCAAACACTGTGATTAAGAGCTGTATGTTTGTGTGTTTGGTAGGAGCAAATGCTAAGGGTTTATGCTAACCAGCCTTCCATGTGGCAGAGATGCTTGTTCATCCCTTCTCCCAGTGAATATGGAGAAGAGAAAATAGAAGGAAAAAACTCCAGCAGAGGAAAGCCCAGTTGCTCTAAGCACATGGGTTCCCAGCCAGCACTTAGGACACACTTACCCATTTGTGCGATCTGTGCTTCTGCAGGTACAGCCCTTCTCTTTCAGTGCCACTGGTGATGTACAAATTATGAGCGATGATAATATCCAGACCAAAAAGAAATGGTGACAGAAATTTAATGAGCTGCTGCTTGGTTTTGCCTGAGTTTTGAGAGGCACCCTTTGCTTACAAGTAATTTGGGAATCATCTCGTAGAGTCTGGCATATCACTGAAAAGTTAATTTATTGTGGCTTATTGCCCTTATAAGTCTTTCATCCATACCCATTTCTGCAAGTTAAAAACTTTCTTTGTTTTAGTAGCTGATGTTTCTCACAGATCTGGAGTTTAGTGCTTGCCATCTTGTACCAGAAGGAAAGAGACCAGGTGGAAATTCACATATTGAAGCTTTTCTCCTTCATGCCTGCAGCCTTACTTTATATTGCCTAAGCATAGACACTAACCTCATTACATCCAGCTTTAAATGACCCCAGTGCAGACAACAGATCAAGGAACCAGACAGTGTTTTTGTTTTGTTTTGAATTACTCTTTAGCCACCAGCCATCAGCTTGCTTTATTTATTTTTAAAAAATTAATTCTATCTGATATACCGAACACATGAGTGTTTTTAAAGCTCATGCCTTAAGGTTTGGAAGTTAACAAATACAAAGCTGCTCATTTGGTCCTCGGGTGTTATCCACTTCTCAGCAGGATCTCGAATGGATTTTCCACATCGTTTAGTGTCTTGCAAAATATAACAACGCACTGAGTCATTTTTCAAAAGCAATTAAGCTAAAGTTATGATTTGAGGGAAGCTGCTTGTCACTTCATCAGAAAGCAATGATGTTTCCTTTTCTAAAGTCTAGCCTTCATGAAGGTGATTAATACAAGGATACTCAAAGGTAATACTCTTAGGACCTGAAGAAGTGCTTGTAGAATATCTCTCCTGAACAGTGACTGTTACATGCCCAGGTGAAAACAGACCCAATGTTTTGCCCTGTAAACTCTACGGGCATAACCAAGTCTGATCCAAAAGCGGCACAGCTCCTCTGTGAAGTAACACCTAATGTGGGCTGTATACCTTGCTAGTCAGTTCAGGCGAAGCCCTGCACTAACACATCAGTACAGCTCCCAGAGCTGCCGCGTGGCTGTCAGGGTTGCGGTACAAGCTGAGGTTCCTATGAACCTACTCAGGAGACACCTTCTATCCGCTACATCTACCAAGACGAATACCACGGAGGAGAGCCCAAACTAACAAGTTTTACTAGGCTTACTATCACAGATACAGTGCTGGTGAAACCTGCACTGGCGACACGGTGGTGTCGTGACAGCAAAGACAAGAGGGAAGATAGAGGATGGGGAGGTAGTAACCAGGCTCCAGAAGACAAGAAATAGCCAGGAACCGGGAGGACATGAAGATCAGGAGCTGTAGAATTTGTCTTCACAGTATCTGGAAATTGCCGCTCAAGTTCCTCCAAAAGCTTCAATGAAATACCTGTGAAGGGATATACAAACTGTATGTGTGCATGCTGAGCCAACTCACTGTTTTACAAACTGGTCCCACCAGAGGTAAAATTTTATTTTAGGCCATTTTTAGCAGCTTATAATACTCTAACTCCTTTCATGCTCATGTGTTTTTATGTTTTCATCTATGCCAAAGTTAAAATATTTTGTTAAAGTTGAATGGAAATCAGCTCACAATTTCTGGTCTGAGTTTAAAACATGAGCAATTCTGCAAACCTAATTATACATATTGAGAAAAGGCTTGGAGGCTGCTTAGAAACCGTCCCTGCCCTGGAGACCTTACAAACTTATGAAAATCTGGAGATCAACAAAGAGTAAAACCATCATGCTCATTTTGCACGTTTCATTAGATCTAAAGAACTAGCCAAATGTGTGGCGGGAAGGAATAGGGCAGGGTAGGAGGTCTGGCTCATAGTCTTATAGTTATGCGTATTTGCAATGCAGATTTCTCACACATGCAGTAAAGTTGCTATTACAGTTTGATCAAGAGATGGTTTAAAAATATATGAACTGAAGAGTTTATGAATAACTTCTTTCTGCAGCTTATGATTGGTTCTAGTTCCAGTCCAGAGAGCAAGAAACCTCATCTGAGACACTTGCATTAGGTTTGAAAGGGCTATCAACCCTCCTTTTTCAGAGCATAAAAAAACCCCTAACCACGGGAATCAAAGAAATTTCCCAAAATATGGAGGTTTTTGGCTTTTACCTAAATGAGACTTTTTTGTGTGTGCGTGCTTCATGAAGGCTAGACTTTAGGAAAGGGAACATATTGCTTTTTGATGAAATAGCAAGCAGCTTCCCTCAAATCGTAAGATATAGCACCAGCTATTTTAAGGAAAAGGTGATGAATTAGGATCAGTTGGCTAGCTCAACTCCAAGTCTGAGTTTATCCAACAGAGATAATCCAAACTTCTATGAAGTTTTTGCATTCAATATTTTCAGAAAGTCAGTACAATATTTCATTTTCTACATCCTTGACTGCTTTTCAAATCGGTTACTTGCATTCCTAGTAGAGGGTTAAAATGTATTTCATTCCTTAACAATTAACACAGGCAAGGTGATCTTGCATGGCAAAAGAGATTCATCAGCAAATCACAACACCCTGAGCCCTTGGGGTTCTTTAGCTGAATAAATATCACTCTCCGACTGCTGTCAATTAAGTTAGAAAAGGGCAAGTTAAATAGATTTGTTGCCATTAAACTTCCTGTAATGATTTAACAGGACTCTGTTAACTCTTTCAAAGATACATATTTTTAAACCAGGATGAACACTAGCAAAAATCATGAGCAGCTGCCATTGTAGCGCCAACAGATTGAAATGCCTCCAGGACCTTCCTTTCAGGCAGCCTGTGAGCCAGTGTACAGCTCAGGGTGGAAATGCAGCATCTTGGCACCAGCAAAAACTAGCTCGCTGGTTCCTTGCAGCCTGCTCCTGGTGACTCAAAAATCAGCCTATGATGACTTTGCCATGTCGATAGGAGACTATATAACCCCTATGTTTAATCTGTTTCAGTGCATACAGGGACGTTTCTCCCAAAGAAATTCCGAATGAACTGAGATGTGGATGTCCTGTTAAGCACCTTCGTGTACAGTAGATAGGAAGAAGAAGGGTTAAGGCTGTGATATGACATCACACAATTTCCTACTAGACCTAAGTTCAGCTATGCACTGCATGTTGTGTTATATACGAAAGAACTGGAAACCAGGGGTTCTCTCTTCTGTTGGTAGCAGCAAAGGGGTCCATTGTCTAACCTAATCAGCCTCCTAATCAATCACTGAAAGATGCTATTTTTATGTTTTGTTGGAAAAGTAGTAGGCTAGATACATGTGAGATAGGAAATCCTATTCTTCCTGCAGTGAAGAGAGATCAACCCTGGAAATGCTCAGAAAGAAGGAAAATTGAGACAACAAATACCTTGCTTGCCTGCAAGTGTCAGTTACAGGAAATCTTGGTCTTTAAGAGCATCTGAAGGCCACAGAGAAATGCCTAACACACTATGCTACAAGACTGTGCAGCACGTTAGGATCAGTTACTTGTGCATCCTTTGACACAAATATTACTTGTAGTGTGGGTAAAAACTAAAAATGATCAGATATACTAAAGCAAACAGGAGAAGTAGACGAGACAATCCATTTGGAGGAGACCTCCTAGAGGGTAAGGAAAGGACCCTGTGTTATTTATTTTATCATAGTTCTATGCCTTTTAAAGCAAACAGAGCAAAGGGAGCAACTTCACAAGCTCAAGCAATCCAGCATTGCCCATGGTTAACCCGTCACCGTGCTGCGTTCAGTCAGGCTGTACCATGGAGCGAGCTCACACACAGGTCAGCCAGGGAGGGCTCTGTGCTCTTGCATCCCAGGGCCTTCAGGGGCTTCAGCTCCAACTTTTCAAGAATACTTATCTGTGTCCCAAGGCAGTCATGGGAGAAGTTCAGCTTCAAAAAGGTGTTTGTTTTGGAAAGGAGTTAGAGAGAAAGGTGGAATCTAAAATAGCTCCTCTTTGTCACCTGCAAAAGGAAAAATAAGTACTACAATGAAAGAAAATGCTTTCTGCCTCGCCCTAATATAACTTCTTTTATGTAAGTCTGGTTGGCAGCTCACTTCAGAACACCTGTGATATTGATATGGCTTGGAGAAACCTTTCATTGCTGCTTTGTTATTTAGCTTTTATCTGCTACAGGAGCAAAAGAAACTAAGTTATTTTCCTAAAAGGAAAGGAGAATTCTTACTGCAACGCACTGCATATATCCTGATTTTTTTCCTGTTTCTATTTATGTGAAACTTGACTGTCCAGTGTAAATACACGATGCAGATTATGTAAGTAATTTTTTTAATAAAGGTTAAGCTTTTTTGAAAACTTCCTGCACAGAATCAAATGCATATTGAAAGAAGAGACAGGAGGCTGGAAATTTTCAGAACAGTGCTTGCACAGTACTCTTGGGCAGGAGAGCAGTTTACTAATAACTACGGATGGGCACTTGCAGAAAGAAATGAATATTATTATTGAAGGGAAGCTCTAAGACACTTTGCAGTGAAGTAATATCAAAGACAGAAGTTGGAGCTAAGAATAAGGATAGATACACGTTGTGTTTTGGTAACATTTCCATAGCTGTTTTTATACTGTGGGAAATAGGACGTACCTTGTGATCAAGTTAATGTTGAAGGAAATGATCCTCCGACTGTATAAGGGCAGACACACTTGCCTTAAACTCTAGAATTCTTCAACCTTGAACATCAAATAGTTCACATGAAATTGTATAAGATTATGTAACTAAAAAAAAGAGCTTTTCACAAGTGTTTTGTAAGTTTATATTTCCTAAGATAGCCATGAAAATAAAGGAATTTTGGTAAATCAGTCATTATCTAGTCCAAAGAGTTCCTCCCTGAGATGTATCAGGATTTGTAAAAACCATTCTCCTTCCTATTGTTACCCAAAGAGGAAGTGCTTTCAAAAATAGCACAGACTTTCTGTGCAGGGAATACAGCTTAAACTACCAAACTATCTCCTACTCACAGCATCTTCGCCATCGTGTTACCTGCCCGTGTATCAGTGTCTCGACATGACATCTGGCCTCCAGAACCCACAAAGAACAGGACAAACAGTTAATTTTTCCACTGAAGCATGTTGTCAGACTTGTCCGTATGGTAATTCACCTTCCTCTGCAGATATTGTCTGCAAGACAAGGGCACAGTTTAGAGGTACTGAATCTTCTCTCCCAGCTTTAGGATGCCAACCTTTACATATGCCTCTTTAGGGATTTTTAGAATATCATTGGCACACTGTGAGTTAGGTGACCCTAATCCTAACCCTAACTCACAGGTGACATCCTCAGCATCTGGACCGAAGTCTTCATTTCTATCACGAATGTAGTAACTATGCTGATAGATCATTCCGCAATACTTCTACATCAAAATCTGTTTACCATATCCCACAATCAACATAAAACAATCAACTTACAAACTACTGTATTAACAAAATCCAGAAACCAGTATGACTTCTACAAAACCAAGTAAAACTCATAACATGTGGTCAGGTCCATGCAATCTAGACTGGAAAAAGATTGTATCTTAAAATACACTTTCCACTCCCCTGCTCCCACCATTCACCTGAGCCTACAACACACCCTAATCTCATTGTGGAAGCCTGTCCACAAGCTAACAAGCATTAATTGCAACCGAAATGCTCCAGATGGCTCCCAAAAAATTACAAGACCTGCCATCCTATCTTTACAACCATTATGGTCATGGTTCCCCACAAGAAAGTGCCCAGAAACACTAACACAGCACACAGGTATTTCAAATGTGATATGCTTCACCCAGTGCTCGTAAGGAAACCACATGGGTCACACTGGGTAACCGCTGCACCTTGATCAAGGATAGTAACACCAGCTGAGCTTAACAAAAAGCTATCTCTGACTGAAGCCAGAAATCTTCAAAGAACTACTATACAGCTCTGAGAGATGGGAACTAAATTCAGTATTGAATAAAAAAGAAAATGCAGAAGGCACACCATTTTTATAAGCCATTACAGTACTGCTCTCAGTCTATCCTGTTTGATCTCTCTGTTTCTCCTGTGCAAAAGACTTTTCCATGCGTCTGCTCTGCCAGGGCTGAACCTGTCACCTCTGTGCCTGCCAACTCTATGCTCTGCTCCAAAACTGCTAATTACTCTTTTTTTACCTCATGTCACCTAATTGATTAGTATAATTAAATTATAATATGAGTGGTTGTTTCTAGGTTGTAGTTAACTCGGAGTTTGTTACTTCTTTGTCAGATATCATGAAAGTACTATGTGCCTGCAAGCTTTTTCTTTCTGTACCAGGCTACGTAATAAAACCTGTTAAATCTCCCTACACAGTTTTTCCTGTATTCTTAGACTAGTATGACCACAACACAAAACAACTGTCACTACAGACTTGTAATTGCTGAATGAACTGAACTGATTCATTAATGTGACAATGTTTAGATTTCTTTTCTTGCAAACAGAATTATGCTGGATTCTACTCACTTTAAAAAATAACACAGTTGGGCAGTCATAACAGGGAAAGTTTAGCAAAGCACATGTCGTATTCTCAGCTAAAACCCATTCACAGAGAACTTACATGTTAGAAGTCTTGTAAATTTGTTTTCTTTGAATCATCTGTTATACTCAACAAGTAATTTTTTTCTACCTGTTTTAGTTATGGGGCTTCCTTCCCCTTTTGAAAGTTGGAGTCAACAGTCAATATTTTGGCAATGTTTACTAAAAATTTTCAGAGTGCTGAAAAAAATTTGTGACCTTCTTAGGACATAGTCATATAGGGATATAGGTTGTGGTAATACACATTCATGGAAGTGGAGATTTTTAAGAAAGGCAGGATTCATTTTCTTCTTGAATTAGGATGTTGTACTCCATGCACAATATGTTCATTATTAAACATTTACATTTTTATTTCTATCATTATTTTTTCTCTTGCTTCTTGGCAGCTGCCACAGTTTATAGAAAGAGTAGAAAGAATCTAGTGTTTGTGGTATTTTTCTGGATGCTGTTTGTCTTTTCTTTGGTCTGGAACACACAGACCAGCTTTTGCAAATATTTTCTATCTAGCACTATGCAGAAAAATTTTCAGCAACGCTCTTTATTGCTTACCTGTTAAAATGTAAGATGAACCCATCAGGTCTCCCATAAGTGAAATGTGTCTTCCAGACATCTCCATGTACAGGAGAAATATTTTCTGTAAAGATACTAGAGTGATAAATAATTAGGGATTATCAATATGGAAGTGAGAAGGATAGATAAAATGAACACATGAAAACATGAAAGGGATTAAATATAAATGGGTTTCACAATTAACCATCTTTTAAAAATCTATCTTTAAGAAATATCTTGATGATTGAGGCTACCACTGCAAATTACTAGGTCACTGCAGGACTTTCTCACTTAGCTCTTCCATCCCTCCTCCTCTTTGCTATTTCTTTTCTCTATTTGCTATATTTAATCTCTGATTAGATGTAAATGCTGAGAATCAGTCAGGGGTCACCTTGTATTTGTACTGCACCTAGTTCAAATGGTTCCTATTCTTAGTGGCAAAGTTATTACTGGATGTCATAAGATCACCCTCAGAATAGCACCCCAGGAAATCGGTGTCATTGCTCCCGATCCTGCAAAGGCTCTGCCAGAATTGGTTGGACCATTCAAGATGCACAAAGTAAAATACGTACAAGCAAGTCTTTGCAGGATCCCAGATGCGTTCTGGAGGACGATGAAAATATTCCGTACTGCATTTCAGAGGCAATAAAGTCTTAGCATACAGAACAGGTAAACTGAACTTAAGGTTATTACGTAGTGTAATGAGCAACAATGAAAATGCTGTGAACATTTGTTAAGAGGAGAACTAAACATTTTTCATTATACTCTTCACCAAGGAATTTGTTCTAGATAAAGAAACCTGTTTAGTGCTAAAGCCACAAGGTATAGTGCCTTTCTTTATTGAAAGTTTCAACTGAGTGGGAAAAGAAGAAAATTTTAAAAATCACTTTCAGATAGGGAAATTACTCTTTGGTGTGGGTGTAGCTAGAAAAATAAGGGTAGCGCTTAAGATTAAGCAAGGAGTGGGAGGAAATGTCTGTACAGGGAAAAGTAGAATTAAGTATCCTTAAAGTATAAAGTTAAAAGACATCTGAAATACATCTGAAATACCATCAGAAATACTGCCAGTAAAGAGAATGCAAAATTATGAAGCATACCTTGATCATTTGTCAATAGGAGTCAAAATGCAATTTGTTTTTTTTTCCTAAAAAAAAATTCATTAACCGAAATTAATCTTTCTACTTTTCTTTTTCCTGTTTTTTGGGGGGTGGGTGGCGTAGGGCATATAAGAACAGTGGAGACAATCACAAAGCTATTGGAGGACAAAACATCAGCCCAAATGGTATTCAGTAGTTCTCAGCATGTGCTTGTGGTCTAGATTCATTTCCTGCCTCTAGATGGGAAGGTTGAAACCTACACCTCCCGCATCCCAAGAGCAAGCCATTGGGAGCCTATGTTTTAAAAAAATAAATAAATAAAAAATAAAAGAATGTGCCCAATAGCAAGCTGCTTGAAGGAAACCTGCATCACAATCTCTTACCAACAAATGGTGAGAATGTTCTCCAAGAAGTTAGGAAGGAGACCAGCATTCAAACACTTCAAATAGCTGGGCCGCACTATTTCTCTAAGTATGATAAAATATACTACTACAAAGTGAAGCGTCAGGTACAACCATACCTTATTACAACTGAGTAAAAACCAAAGGCAATTCAGTAGGATAATTCACATAGCCACCCTATTTGCTCATGGGTAGCCAGCTATGAAACAGAAACATGTTTTTAACCCCATGTTGGGGCGTCAGATGAAGAGACAGCGGGGAGCATGGGAGCAGTAAGTGGGCTGCACAGGAGGAAGGTCCTGGCACACAACCAGCTCCCACCTCCTTTTCTAGCCAGGAAGGGCTCTGACAGGGACTCGTCTGTGCACTTGGCTCCTTCTGTCCTCACTTGTCCAGCTCCTGCCATTGGAGGAGCTTCTTCTCCCCACTCCCTCTTTTGCTGGTTTGGTTCCTGGTATCTACTGTGGCTTTCCAGCTGGTCTTCGATGCTGGCTAAGCTCAGGGCCAAGCCTTTCCTGGCAGTCTTCAAAGAAACAAAGCCCTGAATGCTTCTCAGATGGGGATTTCAGCAATGTTGCACTGAAGCCAGACAAAGAAGAGGTCGGCAGGAAAAACAGGAGGTACGGGTTGTGGTAGGCTACCGCAATAGATGGAATTGTCTTGGGAAGCTGAAAGCAAAAATGAACAACTGTGACCCCGCTGGATGTTCCATCTCTCACTCCAATGTTAAATAAAAGCGTATCTTCAAAAAGGACACAGACTTTGTCATCCTAAGGTTATATTTCTTGTAATCAGTAACCATCATGATTTTCACTCTCAGGTCAGTCAGTGCAGCACTGCACCATGTTTTCACAACCATTGTGTCAGTCTCTCACTGACTGCATGCAAACTCATACAAAGTTTTCAGGATTAGGATTAAAATCTTTCTGATTTAACCCAATACCCACATCATAGATAACCTCCTATAATTAAATTCTTTCAGTCTCTTTCCTGAGAAGCAAGCGTTTGCCAACCAATTCTCCACGGTTCAGCATTCAGTTTGCAGAGTTAAGGGAAGCACAGCAACCTATCAGTTCACACCTCAATGCCCTACCTTCACTTTTGCAGCAATCATCACAGAACACTTTCCATCAGTACTACAGCACGGGGAACTGTGCAGAGAAAGGCCATGAATCAAGGACTTTGTTTCCAGTGTTGTCAGGCCAATATTTTTTTAAAGTGCACTGCTAAATTAATTTATAATAACAGACAGCTGCCTGCACTAACCTTTTCTCTATACATTATGCAGCAGCACAAATCTGACAAATAATTCACAAGGAATTATTTGTAACATTCATAATCATACTTACTCACAAATACACCATAAAATGATCCCAGGCTGGCAGTTTAATAGCTTTATCTCTGATTACTGTTCCCATAAAAACCTCAGAGAAACAGAAGTGCCTGCATTTGGATGACAAAATCCCCAGCTATTTCAAAGGCAACCAAAATTTTAAAACAATAAAGATGTTTTTATTGTTCCCTACAATAAAAGTATGACAGACTAAATAACGATACTAGCATAAATTCAGGTAAAGCCTCCATCTCTAGCAGAGGCTGAGACAGGAATCGTTGGCCTCAGGCATTAGCTCAGTCCGTATTCATAGCAATCTTCACAGCAATTCTTATTTCAAAGTAAAAAAAGTCAATGTTAAGATAAATTTGAGATACTTTCGCTTTTTCTTTTTTTTTTAGATATGAAAGCTGCTTGGCACAGGGTTTTCAAAACAGCTTTCTACTCTGTAGAGTGCAATCTCTACGTGTACAGACAGGATAATTGTGAGTAAAACACATCCCTTCTTGTGCGGCATCCCTTTCATTCCTAAATTGCACCTTTGACTTCCATCCCTTCCTGGGCTGGCTGTTATTTTTCTCTGTGGGACAAATCACTTTCTCTCCATACAGGATCTTAGTCTTCTCCCTTCCCAAATTGAAGCCAATGTCACCCACTAAGTCAGCTGCACAGCACCGTGCTTCTACGTATAGCCAGCAGGACTGGGTAGGAGATCGCAGTCCATGCAGGCAGCGGTAAGACAGCTCGGCACTTGCCACCGCATCTCATGTCAGGGAGACACGGGAAAAGGCTCTTCCGGGCTTGTGTTGAGCTGTGGGACCTGACTATGGTTTCTGTGTTATACAGGGTGAGAAATGTCATGGAATTATGTGTCAGACCCAGTGCTTTCACCAGTTGCTGCTCATTTTTACTTTCTGACATGTCGGGTGAGATGCATCTCTGCAAATGGAGGTGTTCAGACCTGGGCTGCAGTTCTAGCTGTCCTTGTACAGTTAGGAAAGACGTGAGCACTTTCGGGGCACTCAGGTAGGTGCCTAGAGCAGATGATTGTCTAAAATATCAGTCCCTCTTCATGGGTTATAAATGTGGTTTGTACAGTTAACTTTCAGGTTAACTTGCACTGCAGGCATGTAGAGTTGTGGGGGAAAAGAGAGAAATCCCAACCTCAGTCATTAGCCCTGTAGAATCTTCTATAAGAAAAAAAAAGGAGGGAGGCATTTTAAAGCAGTTAATCTATGATGGCTACTCTTGCGCTCATTAATCAGACAACATTGAGCTGATCACAGCATTATCATTAAGAAAGAATGAAGGAAAGCCTTTTTCTGTTCCTAAACATAACAAACCAGAACCTGGTGATGATACAGTAAACCTTCTTCTAAGAAATCATTTCTGTTCACTCTGTCGAAGCCAAAACACAAGCCTGCCTCCACAAATTTTGGAATTTTGTTGAACCGTGTTGCCTAGCCCGGGAAAATATCAGCTAGCATATTACTCTGCACAAGACAATATTCTGTCTGCAAATTGTATTGTTCCTCCATTTCCAGTCAAAGAAGTATTACTAGTGAAATGGCTTTTTGTTATTGGGATTATAGCTCCTGTCCTTTGAATCTTAAAAATAAATGTTTTTACTGGTAAGTTTTTGTTTATGAAGAGGAAACAACTCTGAGCCTTAAAAATAAAAGGATTTGGAGCTCGTCAGTGTTTGCAGTATAAGTGTTTGGAAACAGAAATTTGTCTCTTACAGTAAATCTTGACATTCGAAACTGTTTTCATTCTGATTTTGAGCAAAAAATGATGCTTCCAAAAAAGTTAAAATTCAAGCAAACAGAGAGAGATTCATAAACATCAAAATACTTTATTTCCATAACACAAAACCACATAAAATGGATGTTAAGATAATAAATTGAAACAAAATAAAAAAAAGATATGTTTGGCATTGGAATGAAATGAGACAGAAAGAATCATTTCTACTTTCTTCTATTCACAGTTTCATCTAAATGGATACACTCTTGTGAAGCTTTTCAGTTCATAAAACTAACTGGCCTCTCCAATTTTTGCGTACATGATATTTTCCAGCACCAAAATTTTCTATCCAGTTTTTGATTAGGCCTATTTTATGGGATCAGGCAAAAGGTAGTTAAAATCTGCCAGAAAAGTAAATGAAGGAGCACTCTACTGTTGTAGCCAGATTGATTTAAGAATACAAACGAGGTGAGGTTTGTGGAGAGAGATTATAAGTTTCAGTAGGCCCCCTAAGGTAGTCACAAAAATAGGAGAGGTTTTAAGGCTTTCTGCAGCACTGAAATCAAAGCTGCAGACTTCAAAGATAATAGTATTTGTGGATAATTGTTCTATGTACCCCATAAACGTAAGCTAGAGGCGGACGGGAGAAGGGGGAGAAAAGGGACATCATGGGGTGCTCTAACACTGATAACTCTGCTGATTTTTATTTTCCGATAGAGATGTGAGCATTACCTCCCCAGGTTTGCTTCGTGACAGTGATATGTAGGTCACACGTTGTGGATCGGGACTGAGGGGAGCTATTAATTCATGATTGACAGCCTCGCAGCCTTCCTGTCCTTTACTGACTACCTATCACTCTAATGCATGGCAGTTGCTCCATTTCTGCTACGTGTTTGGCCCCGCGATGTTTTGGCATGTTCTGTCTGATGCTCAGGCCCAGTTTGAGGCACGTACATGCAGGTCTGGGGGCAGTTTGCAAAGACCATTCTCAAAGGAGGGTTAAATCACTAGCTAATCGACTGGCTTCTTCTTAGAAACCAGCTCTAATGAACTCAAGCAGATAGCAGCAGGAAGCAAACAATTCAAGATCAAATATTCATATAGCCAATTGTGACAAGCATTCATTCAAGAAAAAGAAATCAAGGAGATGAGTACTAAATGGAGAAGAAACTTCTTAGGGAGCTTTCTGGTTGAAAAAGAGCTGGAGGGGTGACACTGGGTCACAAAGTGAATATGAACTAATGTGATGCTGCTAGTCTTTAAGAAGTGGCTACATAAGAGCTGGATGAGAATCAGAAACAATGACTAATAGATACACCTTTGGGCAGCATTTGCAAAGAGGTAGATTGAAAGAGAACAAAATTGATAAGAAGTTTGAAAAAATCTTTGAAGAAAAGCAACATTTCTAGACATTTCTATTAATAAGAATTGTACAATATCTTTATCTAGGTAATATGGACTCATCTTAATTGCCAAAGTGTTAAAGATTACCAGATTCTAGTTGACTGTATTGTGTTGCTTTTAAGCTGTGAATTCTTGGTTTGAAGTGCTGACCTATGCTGAGAGAAGGATTTGCTTAGTGGAAAAACTATGCTTACTGATATGAACTTCTGCTTCATATAAAAGTAAACAGAGAAAGAAATAAGTCTGGAAACAGGGACATGAAGAGACAGTAAGTGTCAGCTTTCTCTACTTCCTCCCTAATTCAGGGATAAAATAGCACTGGGCTCATCCCAAGTTACAGAGGAAAGAGGCATTGGGGAAACCAATTGTCTTATTTGAGTGTAAGGCAAAACATTCAGCAGTTTTATTTGCAACTTCTGACTGCAAACTCCTATGGCAGGAGCTCTTTCTTCTTTGATGCTAATGCAGCATTGATAAGTGAGCACTCTGATGATGCTGAGTAAATTATTTTGCTTTGCATTCAGCCAGACACCAGCCAATGCAGAGATAAGATGGAGTTTGGCCAAGTGGACAGAACCATACGCTCTCTGACTTGCATAATTTTTTTTTTCCTTTCGGGGAAAAAGGATATAACAAATGTATTTGTTGGTTAAATGCACCTTATCTCACTTACATGGTGAGATACAGCACTAACGCTGAGTGCAGTAACACTTGTACAATAGTGAAATTCTCCTCAGAATCACTCCTGAATTTTGTGGATATTCTGCTATATAATGAGACCAGAAGGAAAGCCATCCTGTATAGCACTCTTCTAAACAGCTGACTGAACCAGTCAATGATTTGGAACCTGTTCATAGCCAACTTCAAAATTGTTTTTGAGAATGATTCATCTTCTCAGAACAATAGCCTGTAAGCATGCAAAATTTGTCTGTGGACTTTTGGCATGTTTGTACCTAAATGTACTGCTAAATGTTTGTATTTAACGTCCATGTGTTACATCGACAATTAACATTGTATCCTCTAACGCTAAACTTTGGCAGTTTTATCAAATTTTAGCAGCTGACAGTGAAGGCAATCAAGTCCAAGGAAAGCCTGCACGTGTTGAACATATAACAGGGACCAGATGGAAGTACCTGAATAATTTGGCACTCCTAATCCTGACCTACATTATGGAGGTCTGAGACCATCCCTTTGTTAAGTAGACATATGAGATTACTATGCGAGAGTCAAAGCTCCAGTATGCTTACATAATATTCCATAGTTTGTAACATATTCCAAGATACTTCTTTTATAAAAGCTTTAGAACTTAGTCTGAGATGTCGTAGGAACTGACAATTGTATTGGTAGTATTTTTGCTACAGATTTGCTTTACAATTTTATGCAGAGAACAAGGATTCAGCAGGACTTAAATCCACTTGAAGTGGATGAAAAGGCTTCACACATAAAACCTTTACAAATTTTTAATGAAGTGCAATAATTTCGTTTGTAATTTGTGGAACTCAGTTGCCTTCTGCCTCCCCTGTAACAAGTCTCCGCAGAACAATTTTCATGTCTGTATCTCACATATCAGCAATAACCCATTTGTCTGATGTTCAGTGGCTCATGATTGTCACGTACATTACACTACACAGTAATTCTGGGATCTAAATCCTGGATCTTTTACAAGCCGGGGCAAGTTTTTTCACCTCTCAATCTCCTCACCTGTAAAAACGGAATTAAAGATGATACTTCAGAGAGGCATCCAGGTATCAACTCATCAAGTATTCAATGTTTTGTACAGCTTTCTGAGATGCATCGCTGGACATCTGTAGCAGTGTCAAACATTAGACTCGTTCTGTAGCAGGGCAGTCAGGGGATAGAGTTTTAATCAGGGGATAGAGTTTTAAAAACAGACTTCAAAAAATCCCCTGGTCTGTCAACAGCTAAATTCCACTGCTTTGCAAGTAAAGGTTTAGGGCCCAGACAGCTTGCTCAAAAACATTCAGAATTTAACTGTTAAAAAGACATAAATGAATGTTAATGCTGCAAATTCTGACAACTTGATTTAACTTCTCGGTCCCAACTGCATTGTCCCTAATGTCCCATGTTTCCTTCCACAGAACATCTTCCACATCTTTTGGTCAACTAAATGCCTGCTTGGGATCTCAGTCACTAATACATTAAAGAGCAGAGCTGCAAATGTATTCTCCTTCACCCATCACACATTTGCTTGCACTGGTCACTAACTTACAATAACTTACATTCCCCTGGAGGGACTTGGAGCACAAAAGGGAGAAAGTCTTTAGATAAAGAGCTAAAAGACAGAATAGCCTTCACAGCAAATACAGTTTTGTCTTTTGCTGAGCTTGCCAATTAGCTTTGGGCTTCCAAAAGAGAATATTGAACCAAGAACCACCTAACAGCTACTAAATGAGAACTTTTAATTTTCACTTTTTTATTTTTGCAACCTAACACAGCACAAGACTGTAGATCTTTAACTATTTCCGATGGCATTACTGTTTTCTAGTAAGTGATAGTAGTACAATACCAAAATTGGGGCTTGCATATTCAGCTCCCCAAATGAAGTTTGCAGTATAAATCATTCCAACCAATTGCCATCATCAGTATTTACGCTACACAACAGGTCTTACCCCAATAGCTATACTAAAGGGATAAATAAGAGTATCTGGAAAATCCAAGCATTGAGAAGTCTGAAAGAATTGTTGTCTGTCTTATTGGTTATCCTAGAGGTTGCAGGTAAAGACACATGTTGTGTAGCCTATCCTTGTGTATCCTTCCACATGTTGTGTACAAGTATCTGAAGGGGGAGTGTCAAGAGGATGAGGCCAGCCTCTTTTCCGTGGTGCCCAGCAACAGGACAAGAGGCAACGGGCAGAAACTGAACCACAGGAAGTTCCATCTGAACCTGAGAAAAAACTTCTTCACTGTGAGGGTGACAGAGCATTGGAACAGGTTGCCCAGAGAGGTAGTGGAGTCTCCTTCGCTGGAGATATTCAAAACCCGTCTGGATGTGATCCTGGGCAATATGCCCTAGAGGACCCTGCTTGAGCAGGGAGGTTGGACTAGATGATCTCCAGAGGTCCCTTCCAACCTAAACGATTCTGTGATTCCTGCAAAGAAGGCCTTGAATAGAGGAAGCTCAGATCTATGAAAATCTTCCTTCTGTCTGTTTTCATTCAGGCCTTAGCAGAAGCTAAGCAGAGGCTTCTGTCTTCTTTTCGGATATGTTAATACTTACTGATTCCAGTACTAAGGATTACTATTCTTACAGCTGCGATCATAAGCCCCAAATATTGGAGAGCTTATACCTGAAAAGCCAATTACAAGTAAAGATATGTAGGAACAACTGCTGTAGCAGGAGGAATGCGATTTTTACTGAAGGCAGCTTGGGAATTGCACATGGGTCCTATCTGACAAAGCCAACACTATCCGAGCCAGGGCTATTCAAGTAGCAGGGATAAAAGTACCCAGTAATCAGGATTGGTATAATCCACTAGCAATTCTCTAGTTAGTTTATTTTTAAGCTGTCTCTTCTAGATTTCATAGGTGATAAAACTTGAGAAGTAAATAAAAAGTATCAACACTATAACATAGAAAAGATGCCATCAGAGCCATTCTATGGCAAGTCAAAAGATACTGTGAGGGTAAGGTTCTCCCCTCTCGTTCTCCCCACACAAGAGGCATGTCTGAGGTATGCGTGCCAGGAAGGACCTCAGCTCTGACATCTGGACTTTGGATTTCTGTGTAAGTACATCTGCGCAGCGTCATCACAGCTAGGACGATCTACAGATACAAGGGAGACAAGATTAACTTAAGAAAAATAACAAGTTCAGGGCAAGTCAAGTCTTTTTTCAGCTGAAAAATTCTCTGTCTTTGCGACTACATATTTAATAGTCTCCTTGTAAAAGTGAGAGTGGGGGAGTAATAGCAAAACCTTGTACACAATTAGACATAGGATCTGAACTTTTACGATGTTGTTATAATCTTACATCAGGACAGTTTCTTTGATCTTGACTATGAGTAATCAAGTGAACAACCCAAACATGCATATTTAATGAGTATGCATAAATTCACTGGTGAGTATGCATGAATTCCAAGCAAAATTTTGTATTCCTTGGTTAATGTTTCCCAGTATAATGCAAGCTGTACCGTACTTTGTGCTTAGCCCTGTACTTTGAGAGGCACTGCTCAGGGACTTCATGTAACTTACATTGATGAATGGGCATTTTAGGCAGAAATTAAGCAAATGGATTTTTTTCTGTCTGATTGCTCACTTTGCAAGGTGCAGTTTTTACAGAAAGTGGCTTACAAAGGAAGATGAGAATAATTATACATCCCTGAGCAGTTCACAGCTAAACAAGCATAAGTTCTTGTTAAGTAGCACTCTTTCATTCTTCTCTTTGCAATTCTCCAAATGAAACACTAAAGTATTGGAAAGGCTTTAAGAATAAAGACAAGCAAGAAACATCTCTGACAATCTGCATGAAGGATATAACAATCGACTAATAAAAAGAATATTAATCTAGGACTAGAAGAATTTTTGCTTCTTCTCATCAAAAAGAACTTGACCTGATTAGAAACTGCTTTGGCTGTTAAGTACACTGAGCAATATTCACCATATTTCTGTATTTTTAATTGTGTTATTTAGCATCTTCTTGCTAAAACAAGATAATCTTGTCTGCTCTTGGACGAATCATGTCTCTTTCAGATCGTACTGGGAAATCTGGCAACACCTGAATAAACGAGTTCCAGATAAAAAGTGATCTCTTTTCTCATTTTTTCCAAACCTAAGAACAGATAACCTTCATTTTCATTCCATCTTCAATATAAAATTCATAACTACAGACAAAGACTTGATCTTTTCCTCAGTTAGCATGAACTTTTACAAATTAGATATTAATGTCTCTTAATGTCATGCTTACTAACAAAATAGGCTGAGAAAGAAGTTGATTTATTAATTTCCGTTGCTGCAGGAGGGCACAAACACTATAGTGTTAGCAGATTACTGAACTTATACTAAGTTCCGTACTTATACTAATTTGTTTCGAAAACACTGGCTAACTTAAGTGGTGTTTCGCAAACAGAATAAATCAGCAGGTCTAGTTCTGTGAGGAAACGTCAGCAGTTCTAACATGACTAGATTCAGATAAGAAACATCAGCAATGTCTTCTATCATATCTGCTTTATGATCTTAAAAATGTTTTGTGTCAATTTGGCACCAGAAATGTCATTTCTATTTCCCAGAGCTGTATTTGAATAAAATACCTAATTTCAGTCTAAAGTGGATGATAGCATGTCTCAATGAGAAAAACAAAAAGCTGAGGCATCTCTCTTTCTTTCCACAGTAAATTATAATGTGTTTTTATATAGTAACACTATGCTGTAAAATACTGCATTATCCTTACGGTCAGTAACCTTACAGAGAAGCTTTGATAGTGTTCACACGTTGAGTGAATTCTCCTTTCTGGCAGTACATAACAGGATTGAATTTGATAGGAATAAATCCGTAAGAGCTTACAAAGAAACCTCACTCAGCTCTCTCTTCTGTCCTGCCAGTTTCATCTTGACTTTTCTGAGCCTGGAAGCAGTTTGAAAGAGAGCCTCTGACTGTCTCTGGCCTGGTTCAGTGCTGAGAATACTGCTAGTGCTTTGAAACAAGATTAATAAATTGGGCTTTCCAGAAAAAGCCTCAAGTCATTTAGGGTAAACAATATCCACGCCCACTGCGTAAGCAGACTATAAACCCCTACGATCTCTACTTTAGCATTGCTCCAGCCTGCCAGAGGCATCAAAAGCTAGTGGCCTGTGCAATTTCAGGAAAAAAATACACTTCACTACGTCCATGTGTTTTTGTACCACTGTCATACCTTTGAACAGTCACAAGGCACTTCAGTGGTCCAAGCCATGCTGAGACAGCACTGCTAGGCTCAGTGCCCGAGGATGCCTTCTGCTTGCTTGCTCTGCAGCAGTTTTTCCAGGTAATGGTCCCAGAACAGTAGAGTTGTAATTGGCCCTTGTGCCATCCCACTAATACGAGGTGACTTATACTACTGACATATAAACCACAATTACCCTGCTACAGAGCTACAGCGATATATAGTCCCTTCTCAGAGATGAGAGTCAAATACCGTTGACTGGCAAAAAGAAAATCTTGGGGTGAACGTTGCAGTGGTTTATTAAGTGGTCTATCATCTTTGATGAAGTGTTATAAGAAACCCCAAAGTCTCCTACTCACTAGCAACTAGCAGCCCCAGCAAAGGTGCATTCTCAACCCTGTCAAACAGATGTCACTGTGAGACAAGAGGCATCATATTTATTCCTACAAATGGTATGTCTATGGTGGTAAGCAGATAGCCAAGTAACTGCTGCATGTAAGGATCAATTCTTGGGAAGTTCAGTGACGCAAACAATATCCCCCTTTAAGAAACCAGAGAAGTGACCATTCGCGCTTCAATACACCATAGCGTTTCACTTTTTTTTACCACTGGAAAAATCCTTGCCAGACCAATAGCCAGCTGCCTGGTTAGCAAGCCTGCTGAAAAGCTCTTTCTGAAAGGCAACCAAGCTTTCAGTGTGATTGAGATCTGACTGTTACAATCTTTTTTTTGCAGGCAAGTGAAGTCAAGTGAAATGTGTAGCAGAATTAAGAGTCACACACGGTCTTTGTCAGATGAAAGCCTTTGAGGCTGTAAGTTGTGAATGTCTTTGGAGGCCTCTGCAAAAATCCTGATGTGCAGACAGTTTTATGAATGATGCTCACTAGTTTCAGATGAGGGTTCCTGATCATGGCAGAATGTCAGAATATTTCACTGTCAATGGTAGCACGTAAGTCTGCATTTGCCTTCTGCTTCTCTTTATCATAATTTCTGTAGCAATGATTTTATGCAGCAACAATGAAAGATCCACATTCGTTTACCAGATGGCATTCTCACCATGCAGAGGCCCGATGAGAAATCAGAGCAGCCGTCTTTACTGATGACTGAGCGCTGTTGACCCACACATGCTGGAATGCACAGCACATTATGGGCTTACATGACCCTAGAGATAGTCAGCTCAAAATAATTATCGAGAAAATAAAATTCAATCCTACACCAACCCTGCCTTGGTGGAAAGCACGTTAAGCCTGAGCACGAGAGCGCTGACAACACACTGCTGTCACATCCTGCTACCCAGCAGCATGCTGCCCCCAGGACAGCACAGCTGATGGGGCAGCAGAAGCCAACACAGCTTTTGGGAAGATTAAAGCAGCATATCAGCAATCAAAAATGTATGCAAAAATGTATTTGAGCTTCTCAAATAAAGTAAATGCCTACTATGCAAGTGTCATCACTACCTTCCTCGTTACTGTGAACAATTTACAATCACTGCATCGATCATACACACGCGCTCTCTTTGTGTCCTTACTGTGATCCGTTCCTGAACACTGAGTTCCTGAGGTATTGAGGAATGAAACAAAGTTCCTGATGGTTTTGTCTGGGCAACTGGAACACGTACTGGGCAAAAGATTTTCTAAAACCGCTTTCCAAGACCAGCTAACCTAGGGCTCAGGTCTGAAAACCAGATTAGAAGGATATACGCTAATAGATGAATTTGTCTCTACAGCATTGAAAACTATAGGTACAGGCTATCTTCTGTGGCAATATTGATGTTTTTGAGCACGTGAACAAAACCAGCTGATACTACACAGCATAAGGTACCAGAAGACACAGAGAATAGATGTCCTGTGTTCGGTGTGACAGCTAATGCTGTGCATGCTATGAAAAAAAATCACACTTACGAATCATTAAATTTACCACCATAAAGCCTCAAAATCTTTATTATAATAATCTAAATCAGCAGGACATGCCTTCATTTGCCAGCCCTAACCTTAACAGTGGAGCAAATCCTGCTGTTCCAGAGTGTATGCAGTCTCATGAAAATTCATAGACTCAGAAACTCCCTGAGTGCCTGTGAGTAGGACAGTTATCCTCAATTTCAAGACAGAAGGACTGATACCTCTCTTATCCCTTGGAGTATTATTCCCATGCAGACATCCCTTTGGGAAGTGTCCTCCAGCTGCTTTTCAAGTGGATGTAGACAAGGGACTTTCATTGCCATTTGAGGGATGGAAATTTGTAGCCCTTAAATCTGAGTCACTGAACTCAAAAAAAAAAAAAAAAAGGACACAGGCCTGTGCAATCAAAACTTGTCCTATCCATCATTTTATATATGCAGTTTGTTTCAGGTATCTAAGTCACCTATTCTCATCATAGCCAGCTGTTACTGTCTCTGTTACAGCTGTAAACTTGAATATGAGCTCATTGAACAGTAGGTTGTGTTCTTTTCTTTCCCATTTGAGTTTGTGTTAACTGTCACATGGGGTTCTGATCTCCTTTTGTTTCAGTGGGAATAATTCAAATATGACAAAGAGCTATATTTCTCTAAGGTCTTAACCACTGAAGGAAGACTCAATAAATATGCTTTGGCCATGAAGGCAAGATTAAGAAAATGAATTTCTCAGCTATGTTTTTTCAATACTGCCTCTCTTCTGCAGAACATAGGCTTTTGCTCCTCTTTCCTATAAATTATTCAATTCACAAATATTTGATGTGTTTTTTTGTTCCCCACTAATATGATTGTTGACCTAAAAAGCATTTTATTGCAGTCTTTACAAGTAAACAGGAATCAATGTTCATAGTGTTAAATGCAGCTTCACTTCATACACTGTTCCGTCTGCATTTTGTTTGCTGCTGATGTTCATTTCACAGTCTCTTTTTTTCTGTTTGTCTTATGTGTGATACACATATACTTATCACATGCACACACAAATGGGAAGAAGCTTAGTGTCTACATTTGGAAATTTTAAAGATCGTGGGATATTCTTCTCCCTCCTTACTTCTCATTGACACTTCTTTTAATAAGATACAAAGAACCTAGGCCGTATGAATTCCTGGATTTTACAGCTTTTCCCTTAGGTAGAAATGAAGGCAGGGAACCTGGAGAGCCTTCAGGTTACGAAAATATGGAGCGCAAGACTGAAGGATTCTTCCATTCTTTCCCATGGGTGGAGGCACTGGTGCACTTGCAGGGCAATATAATGATGATTTGACGTGAATAAGAACAAAGGACGAGCTTGGGAAGTTGTTCCCAACAGCGAAGACATGCAGGAAACCCTTGAAGAAAATTTGACACTCCAGAATATAAGTTTGTCTTGTAACACTAATTGTGAAAGCCACAGAGAATTAAACATGGAAGAAAAGGTTTAACAGCTGAAAAAAATAGCAAAAAAATTAAGACTGTAATAAATGGGAGGGAGAAAGCAGCAGCTCTGTGAAGACAAACAGCAGGACAAAAGGAGCAGTTCAAGAAAAGGAACAGTTCAAGATCAGAAAGAGGAGGAAAAGAAACAAGGACGTATTGTTTCCCTCTTTCACACTGCCTGCAGCACCATCCGTTCCCGGCTTCAGCAGCAGATGAAAAGCACTTGTTCCTGGCTGTCAGCATGGCTCTTTTAAGCTACACAAAACTGACCTGATGGAAGAGGACTACCTATAACTATAAGGCTGGACAAATCCAAGCCCCTCAACATACTTAGGACTTTTAGAGGCCAAATAACTGCCTTTTTCTCAAGGGTTTCACAGGTAAAATCTAAAGAAAATTACTGACAATTAAATTTACACCCAGATTAGGCAGATCAGAGACCACTTCTCATGCAGAAGCATTTAGAAAGCTTATTGAATTTGCAGTATTTTCTACACAGGCTTACAAAGCAAAGCAGAGCTAAAATATAAGGCCCCATGTAAACATGCAATCACTGTACAACCTGAATTGACCCCTCTAGCCCCAGTAAATAACTAAAATTTTAGATTTTGAACATCTGGTGGTTTCATTAATGTGCTGGTCCAGTGTCTTCACAGCAAAGACGTGAATAAGCCTAAAAATAATAAGATATTTGTATACAATCTGCAATAGACAAATAGGCAGGGTTAATTTTAAAATACCACTTCCTATACTTTCCCTCACTTACAGTTTTTAACTATTGCAACAACAAATAGCTACTGTAAGTCAAAGTAACATTCCAGTGACTAGAAATACAATTTACTGTCGAATAAGTATGTGAATAACTTCAAAGGCTCATGCTCAATGGCCCAGAAAACACACTATTAATTTACTCTTTGTGCTAGACACCTGAAAGAAGACAGCTCCCCTACAGACTAGCAGGTTACAAAGGAATAAAGGTTTCTAAAATATCAAAATTCTAGGGGTAGATTCTGAGCTGGTAACGAGCATCTACAGTGAGGTTTTCACAGGATTTTACATCATTTCTCTGTGCAAATTCGAAACTCACATTCACACTGGAATGCCTCTTATACTGAAGTGCATGTTACCACAGCTTGTTTTACCTTCAAAGATACTGTATTTTTGTGCTTAAGGAGTGCAATTCACAGTGCCACTTGGCCCCCACCACACATATCCAGGACTGCAATATCAATCTGTACTACTAAGTGCGGTACAATTTTTGATACTATTTTATTTTAATAAATCTCCTCAAAACCTCCATGATATGTAGACCAAATTTTCTTAAAGTAATTTACCATCAGAGAGTACTGTTATATCCACATTTTAAAAAGGAGGATATCAATTTAGTTGAACATGTGTTTTGAAAACAGTGGAGAAAGCTTTTTGACAGTGTTGCAATATCTTGTTTTGACATTTTCAGAATAAGAAAGTAGGAACAAGAGTTTGCTAAGCAGAAACAGTGCTAAATGTATCTATGCAGTTCCAGAATCTTTATTTTGATCATTTCAAAGCTCTGTTTACTGTAGCTGTATTTATACCAGATTTCTACAGTAGTGAAGTTTACTCATGGGAAATTAAAGCGTTCTGATACGAACACTGAAAAAGCATGATCTTAAGCAAATGATGCTAATCACCCGTCATGTTTTAAAATGATTTCTCAAGAAAATAACAAGTCACTAGTTATGGTATGTCATTTTCTTATTTAGGTTTTAAACAGAGTAGAATTAACTCCAGCTTATACACACTATATGCACTTAACACACTATATACACTATTTCTTTAAATCACTTTAATAATGGTTCACCTTCTGAATGCTACATTCCTATTCCTCAAGTATAAAAAACTGATTTCCTGTTGGATTTAGAGTACCAGTTTGAGGTTAGTAAGACATTTCTGGTCAGAAAGCCACCTAATCAGTTGAAATGCTAACAATTCACTGTTGCTCCCTATCTCCCTCTCGCCTTCAAAGGAAGAACAGTTTTTTAGTGAGCTATAAGGAGAAATGATAAGGCTCTGCAATGAAATTTCAGGAAAGAAGATGCTTACCTTGAGGTGTGTAGTAGTTCTGTGCCTGGGTTGCTGATAAATCCAAATGCCAACCTTTAATTCTGAGTGGACTTCAGTGTTTGCCGGCCATGTTAAGGAGCAGGGTGAAAACTTAGACAATTGACAGTGTGTAAATAGGTTAAATGGATAATGACACATTGAGGTGAGACAAGGAAAAACATCTCTTGGGTGTGTGGGGGTTAGATATGCTTTCCTTTACTCCTTTAACTCCCTTTTGTCTCTTTTCTATCTGAATTCTTACTGCTACAACCTATCTTTTCAGATCTACTCTACACATTTATAAATGGGATGTGCAGTTATACCATGCAGAAAGTAAGACTTGGGGGTCAGGCTTACCTTGTGCGTACAAGTACATTCAAGGAAATGACACTATCAGGTTAAATTTTTAATTAGTAACAAATTCTTGTACACAAAAGCCAGCTATTCTCCTGTGACTATAACACTATTGAAATTTGAGTTCACAATAAACAGAAGATATCAAGGCTGTGCTAAAGCATGGTTTACTTAAGGTGTTATTATGTTTTCATAATGAGGAAAAACAGAACAAGAAACAGAATTATCTAGAATTTTATATCTACTAAAATGGAGGTCTGAAATAACTATTCAAAGTTTCTGATGTCAGTATGGTAAGTCTGCATGCTTGAAATTCATATATCAATGAATTGTATTTGTTATCTTGAAGTCATGAGGGTTGCATACAAATAATTGTTAAGATCCAGAAAAAGAGCAAGGCCATTAAGTGTGTGACACAAAGGTTTTGTTAATGGAAAAAATATCTTGTCAGGAGCAATTTCAGAAGGAAACTGTTTTAGAGCATCCAATTTGGCTCAGTTCATTAGGACTGCCTAGGAACTCTAACATCTGCAGATCAACCGAAGAGGGACACAACTCTTTGAGAATGTGCAATTATCCCCACTTGATCAGTGTAACTGGCAGGCCTCCATTGCCTAGCCATGTTAAGCTTTACTCCACAGGCTGCCTTTGAAACAGAAACTCGACTTTTTACATCTGGGTTTGATGTTATACTGTTTGTCAAGGTCCTGTACTTGAAACAAGAAAACTTTTGTACAAGAAAAGTAACTGATTAAAGAGGAACTGTACTCAATAGAATACCTGTGACCTAAAAGCCCTGTTTTAAAATTCCTTGTGGGTGGTATTGTTCAATGTTTGAATCTAGTATCATTCTGTAAGTCATACCTATATTGAACAAACTCTTTTCATACTAGCACTTCTAGTTGGAAAAAGATTCAAGGAACTCCTAGGCAAAATTAGGAGATGTCTTCAGGCTTAGACAATTACAGAAAGTAAATAGCCTAAAATGCTACCTGGCACTTAACTAGACTTTCTTGTTATTTACATTCCGATTCATATAGAATTCACGTAGGTTAGTGGTCAAGTGGACCATTAAAGGGCTCTCAGAGATAGACAATTTCTTTCAATAGGCTACTGACAGGTTGGTTCCGCTGTCCAAAAGCTATCTGAAAATTTGGTTTTCCGCTGCCATTTGAGATGAAAGCACTCAAAAAAGAGTTGAGATATGAGGCTGGCAGAGATGACACAGGAACCATAAGAGATACATGGCCATGCAGAGGAGCAATGTAGACCAGGTCTAGGTTATCTCAGATGATGCTGTACCTGTAGACGAGCAAGGGTGAGATCCAGTTCACAAAATCAGATGTAAAGTTTTAGGCAGATATGTCCATACGAGATGTCTGAAATTCAGAGTTGGGTCTGTGGCTTAGGACCCCTCTATTCTCATTCTGTGCAGGACTAAGTCCAATAAAAGTTCTTTTTTTCACTAATAGTGACCTGTTTCTTTTAATCCACCAAAAATTAGCTGACAGAAGTGTGGAAGTGCTACTGAAGCTTAAGATGCAGCAAGGGAGGTTTTTGCAATGACATGGCAAAACACTCAACACAAAAACACTTTGTGTCAAGTGCCTATCAATTCCTCTTTGCATTTCAAAGGTAGGCAGATGCATCTGCATCTTTCTGAAGTATATTCAACTTCACTGGCATATAAATAATAGTGAATGGATAATTTCATTGTATCACAGTGATTGAAAATGGCATGAAATCTATGAAGCAGTAAATGTAAGTGTAAATGTAAGTGTACACATATGTACACATTATTGAAATGTTTGGATATATGATAGGAGGCATGCATAAAATAACTAGTAATATCACCATTAATTCCGGAGGAAGCAGAGCTGAGTTTACAGATTCAAGTGCCTGCAGCATGTATACATTTTACTTGACACCATCACAAATTTGAAAAAAGACAGCCTTAGCTGAAAAGACTAAAACAGTAAGTCTTGCTCCTCAACTACTTGCGTGTCTTAGTCTTCTAGTCCAGGATGAGGTTCCCTTATAATCTCCTGGATTATACCAACTAGCATAACTTCAGGAAAGGTGAACCACTTCAGGTACTTTGTGGCATGGTTAGAGCACTCTCTCAACATGTGTCCTCCAGCCTCCTTACAATAAATAGCACTTAGAACCCAGGTGTGGTAGGTAGATAATTGAACCCCTAGACTATTAATCATATGGTCAGGTAGTCACCTAAATACGGATCAATGTGAGCATTAGAAGCCCAGATCCCCTGCATGGACATGTTGCAAAACCAATGCACCTAAGGAACCTCCAAGCTAGTTGTCAATGTCAGAAGCTATCAACAGGCCTAGACGGTCCTACAAGGACCTACAAGGAGATGGCTTTGATTGCCACTTGGGATTTATCTGTGTTTTAATTTTCTAAGTTCTAGCTAATATGGTTTATAGTCAGGATGGAACCCTCCCAAAGTAAATGATGTTGCTCTGCCTGCCACTGAGAATCAGACTCAGCAAGCAACCTACATAGTCAGTAGCCCGCAGGTGGTTGTCTCGTTTTGTGTGACATGCCCCAGACAATCCAAGACACCTGTAGGTATGACCAGAACCTCTAGGAGATCTGTATCTTTCTAGAAAGACAGCTGGAGGGCAGTTGGGGTATACTAGAGCATCTAAAATGGCAATAGATACCTGTGCTTGGAAAAATAAATCCCACCGCAGCTGTCTCCTCATATAGTCGTCAGGGATTTAATCAGTCTGAGTCTAGAGAGCTATTAGACCAACCTAACTTAGGCATCTACAATATAGGTGTCTACTTTAGGGTGGTCAAAACAGCTCTTCTGACTCTGCTGACTATTGAGTCGACCTCTATCATCTATATTGGGGATTTAGATATTTACATAGAAATAGACATAGAGACATTTACATGAAGACAACTAATGCAGGCACGTTAATATGGAGCTCAGATTGCTTAAATCTGTGACATTGTTATTTATTCTTCAGTGATATAACTAGAAACATAAATATTCAAGTTATTTTCATTAAAGTTAGGAAAATATATGTTTTTCTTCATGTGGATACTATTTTAATGGCATATGATATAAAGAAGATCACTAAATATAAAACTTATAGGTGTGAGGGAAAAAAAGCTGATGACTAACCTCATTGTTTCAGTGTCAGCTGCCACCCACTATGCAGTGAATAGAATAAACATCAGCTTAAATCTCTGTCCAGAATTCAGTTACCCAAATCTTTGTTTAGCTCTTTAAAAATTCAATTAGCTTTTAAGTCTTTTCCAAATAAAAATGTTATAGAAATGGTGAGATTTAGCAATGGAAATTACTCACTCCTGTTGCGTTAAGGCTTCAAAGAGCTGCGTTCCTGGTCCTTCCTCAGACAATAACAAATTGATTGCTTTTTCTCTTTTCAATTCAGAAGTGAATTGGAATCCACTCTCAGCTCAGGCAGTGGCTAATGCTCAGATTTGGCAACATAAAACCAGCACTAGTGCAAATCCCCACCTTCACTAGCTTCTATCTGCCTACCACACTAAAAAAAAAAAAAAAGAAAGAAAAAAGGCCACAAAATGGAACTTAGAGCCCCTGAACAGCTAAAACAATTGCCCATATAAATTTATTGTGATTTCCCCGGGAGAAGGGTAGAAGAGCAAATAAGATCAACTCCATTTTCTCTTGATAAGATGATAAAAGGTATCAAAGGTAGTGAATAAGACGTACCATTACATAATCTTTATTCATTACTTGGAAGAGTTCATCAGTCCTCAGCACAACGTAGCCAATTAGCTAATATGATAAACCGTATTTATAGCCAGGCAAAGTTTAGAAATCATTTGTCTTGTTACAATTTTTCAGTCTTAGCAAACCCAGAAAACTGACTTCTAGCTGTCAAGCATGCACTTCTGATGCTTGCAGAGGAAATAATCAAGATGTGCTACTCAACAAATGTCCTAACACTTTCCACCTTAATGCCATGATGGCAGCATTGCTGTAGGGAACCTGGAAGATGCTAGTCACATTACTATAAGAGGCAGAGAGAAAGAAAAATCAATTTGCAACACGAAGTTTAATTGGTAATCTCCAATTCCAACAGGTAATAAAATTCGTGCAGAGAAGAAGGAGGTGTACTAGAAGAGTGGTGCAGTAGTGGAACAGGTTACCTGAGAGGTGGCGGAGTCTCCTTCCATGGAGGTTTCCACGACCCAGATAGATAGACAAGCCATGGCTGTCTTGTTTTAGTATTAGAGTCTCACTTTGAGTTGGGTTTGGACCAGACACCTCCTGAGACCACTCCCAAATAACATTTTGATGATTCTAATATGATGTTGTAGAGTGAATCATGTGCCAGCCAAATGCAAACAACTTGCAGTTAATCCATAAAATATAAAATACATTCAGGTCAAGCAAACAGAACAACTTCTTTGAATCTAGGCAATTGATCCATCTACCACTGAACATCAATATGTAATATTTCAGAAGTCCTATCAGAGATGCAGAAAAGCATTTCCCTGCATCCTGTATAGAAGGAATCCTAAAAAGCCTTTTAACTTTGCAGGGTTTTTTTGCTGCTGCTTATCTCTTAAAAGTAAGTTGCATGGGGAAGTAAAAGTTGTGAAAGGGGATGCCTGGGACATCCCTATTGGTGACTGAAGACCAGAAAGAGCTTTAAAAAGAGTAACATGCTCCTTTTGGCCTGCTTGAAGTCGTCCAGTTCCTTTATACATTCCTTTAGAAAGACCGTGAAAGTCTAATAGGAAAAGGAGGCAGAGTCAAAATACACATACTTAGGTTATTAAAATGTAGCTATTTTTGCTTTCTTATTACTTGCATTCTTTTTTTTTCTTTTCTCTGCATTTGACTCAAGCGACTTCATACACACCAGAAATAATCTTCACTGAAAGTGAGCAACTTGAGTAAACATCATAGACTGACCGTCTCTTCAGTGAATATTTTTCAAATCATTTCACCATTCAAGGTCAGGTCATAGGACTTTGCAGGCACACAGGCAGACTATACTTGCAAGTGTATGCTATTTGTCGCAGATAATGTGACACACTCCACCTCTTAACACCGTCAGACATATCCACTTTATAAGCAGGCGTTTCAAGGAAGGCTCCTTTTACGGATGGTAAGTCACGTATATGCACTGCGCCTGCTTTTTCAGTTGAACTCATTTAACATTTATATTCTGAAATGTATTCTTTTGTTCAATTAAGACACTTGGCTGTCTGGCTAATGAAGTGCTGCCAAATGATCTGCTATGCTGCAAACAGGGCATAAAGATGTGGACAAGATAATTACATTATTTATCAAATGACTTTTCAAACAAAGTCCATTAGTCTCACTAAACCATAGGCAGAGTGAAAAATGCCTTATAGAAAAGGGTCCATATGCAGCTACAGAGAAAATGTGAACATGGCATTGAAATGAGCTGAACATTTTTATCTTTATTATATATTTATCTGAAAACATAAAAATATATTTATATGGTGCTTGCAAGATACATTTGTTAGACACATGAAGGTAGACTTACACACAACTTTCACAATACTGTGAAAGTTGCTGTCATGGATGGCTATGTGCTTTTTAGGAAAGACAGGCCAGGAAGGCGAGGTGGTGGAGTTGCTCTTTATGTGAGGGAGCAACTAGAATGTATGGAGCTCTGCCTCGGGGTGGATGAAGAGCAAGTTGAGAGCCTATGGGTAAGGATTAAAGGGCAGGGTAACATGGGTGACACTGTTGTGGGGGTCTACTACAAGCCACCTGACCAGGAGGAAGTCATCGATGAGGCCTTCTACCAACAGCTGGAAGTAGCCTCACGATCACAGGCCCTGGTTCTCATGGGAGACTTCAACCACCCTGACATCTGTTGGGAAGACAGCACAGCTAGGCACAAACAGTCAAAGAGGTTCCTGCAAAGCATCGATGATAATTTCTTGACTCAGGTGGTGGAGACGCCAACGAGGAGGTGCAATGCTAGACCTCGAACTAACAAACAAAGAAGGTCTAGTTGGAGAGGTGAAAGTTGGGGGCAGCCTTGGCTGCAGTGATCATGAGATGGTGGAGTTCAGGATCCTACGAGGAGGGAGCAGGGCAATGAGTAGGATTGCAAGGCTGGACTTCAGGAGAGCTGACTTTGGCCTCTTGAGGGGCCTACTTAGGGGAATCTCCTGGGGAGGGCCCTAGAAGGAAGAGGGGTCCAAGAAAGCTGGTTAATATTCAAGCGTCACTTCCTCCAGGCTCAGGATCAGTGCATCCCTCTGAGGAAGAAGTCCAGCAAAGCGGGCAGGAGACCTGCATGGATGAGCAAGGAACTCCTGGCAAAACTCCAGCAGAAGAAGGAAGTGTACAGAATGTGGAAAAGGGGACAGACCACTTGGGAGGAATACAGGGATGTTGTCAGAGTGTGCAGGGATGCGACAAGGAAGGCTAAGGCCCAGTTGGAATTAAATCTGGCAAGGGATGTCAAGGACAACAAGAAGGGTCTTTTCAAATACATCAATAGCAAAAGGAAGACTAGGGAAAACATGGGCCCGCTGCTGAATGGGGCAGGTGCCCTGGTGACGAAGGATACAGAGAAGGCAGAGTTATTGAATGCTGCCTTTGCTTCTGTCTTCACTGCTAAGGCCAGTCCTGAGGAATTCCAGACCTTGGAGACAAGAGAGGAAGGCTGGAGAAAGGAAGACTCTCCCTTGGTGGAGGAGGATCAGGTTAGAGATCTTTTGTCCAAACTTGACATCCATAAATCCATGGGCCCTGACGGGATGCACCCACGAGTGCTGAGGGAGCTGGAGGATGTTATTGCTAGGCCACTCTCCATCATCTTGGAAAGGTCCTGGAGAACAGGAGAGGTGCCTGAGGACTGGAAGAAAGCCAATGTCACGCCAGTCTTCAAAAAGGGCAAGAAGGAGGAGCCAGGAAACTACAGGCCTGTCAGCCTCACCTCCATCCCTGGAAAGGTGATGGAACAGCTCCTCCTGGATGACCTCCCTAAGCATCTGGAGGACAAGAAGGTGATCAGGAGTAGTCAGCATGGATTCACCAAAGGGAAATCATGCTTGACCAATCTGATAGCCTTCTATGATGGAGTGACTGGCTGGGTAGATGAGGGCAGAGCAGTGGATGTTGTCTTTCTGGACTTCAGCAAGGCTTTTGACACTGTCTCCCATCACATCCTCCTAGGTAAGCTCAGGAAGTGTGGGCTAGAGGAGTGGACGGTGAGGTGGCTTGAGAACTGGCTGGATGGCCGAGCTCAGAGGGTTGTGGTGAATGGCGCAGAGTCAAGTTGGAGGCCTGTGGCTAGTGGTGTCCCCCAGGGGTCGGTCCTGGGTCCAGTCTTGTTCAATATATTCCTCAATGACCTGGAGGAAGGGACAGAGTGCACCCTCAGCAAGTTTGCTGATGATACTAAACTGGGGGGAGAGGCTAACACACCAGAAGACTGTGCTGCCATTCAGAGGGACCTGGACAGGCTGGAGAGGTGGGCGGAGAGGAACCTCATGAAGTTCAACAAAGGCAAGTGCAAGGTCCTGCACCTAGGCAGGAATAATCCCATGCACCAGGACAGGCTGGGGGTTGACCTGCTGCAAAGTGGCTCTGCAGAGAAGGACCTGGGAGTGCTGGTGGACAACAAGTTAAACATAAGCTAGCAGTGTGCCCTTGTGGCCAAGAAGGCCAATGGGATCCTGGGGTGCATGAGGCAGAGTGTTGCCAGCAGGTGGAGGGAGGGGATCGTGCCCCTCTCCTCAGCCCTGGTGAGGCCTCACCTGGAGTACTGTGTCCAGTTCTGGGCTCCCCAGTACAAGAGAGACATGGCACTCCTGGAGAGAGTCCAGCGGAGGGCTACCAAGATGATTAGAGGGCTGGAGCACCTCTCCTATGAAGAAAGACTGCAAGAGCTGGGCCTGTTCAGCCTGGAGAAGAGAAGACTGAGAGGCGATCTCATCAACGTGTACAAGTATGTAAAGGGGGAGCGTCAAGAGGATGGGGCCAGCCTCTTCTCCGTGGTACCCAGCAACAGGACAAGAGGCAACGGGCAGAAACTGAACCACAGGAAGTTCCATCTGAACCTGAGAAAAAACTTCTTCACTGTGAGGGTGACAGAGCATTGGAACAGGTTGCCCAGAGAGGTAGTGGAGTCTCCTTCGCTGGAGATATTCAAAAGCCATCTGGATGTGATCCTGGGCAATATGCCCTAGAGAACCCTGCTTGAGCAGGGGGGCTGGACTAGATGATCTCCAGAGGTCCCTTCCAACCTAAACGATTCTGTGATTCTGTAATACTGGTAAAGATACATTCAAAAAGTATTGATCTTCCTTTATTACTTTCAAATTGAGCTTTCTATCACAAAGTCAGATAATCCTTAGTTTCTTCTGACCCATGTCCATGCAAATTTGGGACGAAACTAGTGGAATCAATGTTATAAAGACAGAGCCCTGGTGTAAGTAGCTGTAAGTACCTTAACTGTAAGTGAATAAGCACTATGCATAATCAGCCTACAGAGAAAAAAGCAGATTACCGTAATGTTTTCTTTAATATTAAGTATAATATCATAGAAGCAGCATTTCCACTTTCAGAGTGGATAGCAATCTGCCACAGCTAGCAATCTTATAAATAAAAATCTGCTTCCAGTGACTTTACATGCTTTTTCAGCTTTTGAGGGGACTTCATGTATATATAAACAGATCAAATAGGACAAAAAGGTGGTCATTCAGATAAATAAACAAAAAAAAAAAGCAACCTTTACCTCAATATTCTTTGTCTTCCCTGTTTGCCAGCATTCTCTCTTTTTATTTTCTTTTTTGACTGGTAGCACTGACTCACACACAATTAATTTCCCCGAGGCCCACCACTGAATTTGCTAAACAAGCTACTTCTGTTGTTGACAACAACTCCGAAAGCAAAGCCAGGCAGGCCCTGCCCCATGGTCATCAGCATGCGAGCAGAGCGGTCAGGTCACCCGCACTAGCTGAGCCACAGAGAGAGGCAACCTCTCCTCGCACTGGGGAGCAACCTTGGACTGAGATGGGCAGGTTGATCCGGCTTTGAAACATTCAGGTCTGCTTCTGGCATGCAGTACCTAGCACAGCTGCAAAATTCTGCTGCTCAAGGCAAGTTGTTTAGGGGCAACCTCGTCTAGTTCTGCAAACTGCCATTGATATGAGCAGAGATTTAAAAGGCTCTTAAGACCTTAAGTACCATCTGCGCAGCATGGAACCTTTTCTATATTCCAATAAAGTGTCCTGATGTATTTATGTCACTGTATAAAGTAAAAATAATGACACAGGACAAACATAATGGCTATATCCAAGATCTGACTATCACCTAACTTTACGGAAGACTTAGGTAAGAAAACTGTTTAGAGTGGGATGGTAAATACATAAAAGCAAATACCTGAATTGCTCTAGTATACGATAAGACATAAGAACTGAATCCACCATATCTGTAATTACAGAAGGAAAAGCCTCTAAAAGCTCACTTTCTGTTGAATGTGCCTAAGGATGAGTAATTTACAATGCCTTATATTTTGGAGCTTGTATTGGACAATCCTATTGCTATAAGATGATTATTAATTATTCAAACAATGGAAAGAGTTCATAGAAGCAAAAAGCAGGTTAGCGATGAAAGCATATTTATCTTTAAAGTTGCATTTTGAATAAAATTATTTGTGACTGCTTAAGTGTCATATATTAAGAGGTTGGATTTTTTTTTTATCTATTCCTAATACAATGAGTCATGACAGTTTGAAATTCTGTTGCACTCTTACATGAATTTCTGTATGGGCAAACATTAGGGAGCTTATGCTCGATAACGTGTGTGCAACTGCAAATCCCCAATATTTGTGTGTGAGTGGGCAGTGCTTGTAAAATCAAAGAAATAGAGGACTGGAAAAATCTTGAGAGGTCATCTACTTGTCATCTGCATCTTGATCATCTATGTCTAACCCTTGACTCAAGGAAGAATCAAGCAAACCTAGCTCATTTCTGAGAGGTGCTTTTCTAATTTCGAGTAACAGAGACTCTGTTTCTCCCCTCCTCGTACAACCTACTCCTCTCCTTCACACTCATTATCATTAGAAAAGTTATCCTAATGTCTAATATAAATACACTAAGAAATTCCTAATAAAAATCAAGCCCTTTATTTTTTGTCCTATCTGCTGTGGACAGTGGGAATGGACAGTTTCCTATCTCTAAAGCAATCCTTTATGTAATTGTAAACTATTGTGTGTCAAATGGAACTACTTCAACTGAAAAATAACTCACTGCCCTAACAGACACAGAGCTACTGAGGAGGTAAACTTGTCACAAGGCAGCTGCCTCCTGCTTTATTAAAGGTGCTATTATTTCAGAGTTTATGCAGCATCTGGAAACCAATATTTGGTGCTACAAATGTCATCCCTTTTTTAATTCACAAACAATAAACCCAGCGATGACGTAGTCAGCAATCCTTCTTTCAATAGGATGAAAAAATCCTTACTGTGCTTTTTGAATTAATGCCAGGCAACCGGAAACTTGAAAATATATCCTCTCAGTTTCTATCCTAAAGCATTTCAAGTTTGTTCTCTGATTTTCTCAATTGTAATATCATCAGGAAATAGCTAAGGACTGAAAAATTCCAAATATTTTGCAGATCAGCTTGGTTTTCCGCTATTGCCAGCTAATCTGTTTTATCACATGCGGTAATTCATCTGTTACAGTTTCATATGCATAGCACAAAGAAGCATGAAAAAGACTTAACAAGCTGACAACAAATAAAACCATTTAAGCCTCTAGAACTTTTTAGATGACCGCTGGGCAATATTTGTCAAACAGCTCAACAGTGTGTTTTCCAGTTGGAAATCTTTGGATGATTTTTTTTTTTTAGTCTTAGATATAATATTTGATTCAAACAATACCACCCTACAGCTTTTACTCGCCTTTCTGAAGGAACACTGAAATTGTCTTTAACAAACCCCTGCTAAATCCCCACACAGAATCTTAACTTCATAAAATGTTATGAAGAAAATGCAATATTTGCCCAGTCTAATTCTTCATACCTGTCTCTCAATCTATATTTGTATTATGCATAGCAAAGTTCAAACATTTTACTCTGCCAGACATCTTCAACAGGCATATGGTGTGATCTAGTGATGTACAACTAGAACAGAGTGGCACTGGCACATGAAGAGGATGCAGGATGATAGGATGACTCAGTTATAAAGTGAAGGTTAAGTTAGAAAAATGATTTACACGTGTGCAACAAAACCACATTCTTAATTGACAGTATGGCAGAATTCAGGGCACCAGCGGAAGAAGAAAAGTCCGTGAGAAGGATAGTATTCAACGTATAGGGGCACAAACAAAAATAGTAGAGAGACATTTGTAAGAGACACGGATGAATGGCTTTCAATAAGGCAGCTGCCACATGCAAGCAGTGTTTGACACAGAAATTGAACTGGTCTCTGGACTTTGCTATAGTGAGGAAATTTCTGTGTAGTTTCATCAGACTGCCTAGTAAAAAGATCATACTGGTTGCACATTTATAGAGTCAATGGATAATGTGATGTGAGCATCACGAAAGCCAAAAACAGGAGGAGGGATAAGACCACACTATGTAGAACCTATAAAAGCATCTGTGTTGTTCACCCAGAGAGGAAAGCTTGGCATTAAAGACATCTGACAGCAGAATAACCAGCAGAAGTTACATTTTTGAAATGTTAGTTGGACCCTAGAAACCAATGTAAAGCACCTGCAGACTGGTTAAACCAGCACAATTAACTGCTTCCTACATTTTCATCCTAATAGGAACTTCACCTTCATTTAAGAGAGAGAGTTTTATAAAAATACCAGAGTAGGAAATTATCTCCACAGTTTAAAGGGCCTCACTGTTGTGACAACTGATGTACATGATAAACTTTCCAATAACATAACCATTGTGCCGTAGTAGAAAATATCCTACTCTACATCACTCTTAAATTCACCCTTGCAGCTGTTGTAATGATGTAGTCATATATTTTTGGAGATCACAGGCAAAAGAACCAAAGCTCAGTTATTGCTATTTACTAAATGCCAATTTCATGATATGGATTTCACATGCTCCGTGAAAGACAAGAACAATGATCTTTGAGTAGAGATGAGCTTTCATCCAAAGGGATTAAAGCCAGACACTTTTGGCTGACACTCAGCTACATATTAGCATTCGGAGAGTTAATGTGATGAACTCAGCCTCTCCACTCAATGACAATTTCTTCTGCTAGTGTCTGTGATTCACTGCTTACCTACACTAGGTGTTTCCCTTTTTTCTTCTGAGATTAAAAGAAGAGGCACTGCAGAAGGACTCCTTTCCCAAGCCAGGTTATGCTGTTCATCTCCCCTTCATCAAAGCCAGTGTTTCTTCCTAGCCAAAAGAGGTGTCTTGTGCCACTCCATGTTCTTACTCTACCTGTTGCAACATTGCTTCATACCTGAAAGGATCTTTTATATGAATAACACTAGGGAATAGAGGTGTACAGAGATACTGAAGCACAATGGGAAGTAAATGTTCATTACTGACGCTGAACCGTAGGTATAAAAACACGCAGACCCATTCATCACTTTCAGTACCCCTCCTAAAAAAGGTCTGCATTGCCTTGATATTGAGTGAGGGCTACCAGTGGAGCTATACACCATATTCCTTCATCTTCTTGTCCTGTAGATAGCAATTATGGAGTCAAGCTCTTCCAATAAAGACTAAGGCAGGAACTGGGACTGTAAACTTTCACATGCTGCTCTGCAAAGTTTACTTTAGATTTTTCTTTATACTAGCGCACATCCACCCATATTTTTGTTCTGTGAGTCCATAGTACTAATATAATCAGAGATGAGGTGGTAGTATCACCGAGCTGTTCTAAACCTTTCCTAGATGCATGTCAAGTACCTAGACACTAGGCTGACATCAGAGGGTTAACACCTAAGCATCCTCTCTCCCTGAAGTGTAAATGGTATTCATAAGAGAGAACTGGGTGTGGGGGGGTGGAATTCTCAATTCTTGATGCATTTTAGCCTCTACTGCACTTCATAAAACATACGCTGTAAGAATCAGTTACTAAGTAAACACCTTTTAAATTTCCTAGTTATTGGTAGAAACCGGTCATGATGCAAAAACAGAATAGAAAACTCTTCTTAGAATGAAGAGCTATGAAGAGCTAGAATAGGACAAAACCTGAGGACAACTAATTGGGAAGAAGCTTCATAGGGTTATGGTAGACCTGAGTCAAGAACATCAGACATGACAGTGAAATACATGAACAGGATGGTACCTTGCACAGCACTGGCAGTGATTCTTCCACATTGCTCAACTGCAGGACAGGCTCCGGTCCATGCACCCGGCAGTAAGAAAGATGAACCAGCTGGATGGTAAGAACCAACAGGGAATGTCCAGTGAAGAGCAGTGAGAAACAAAAAGGTGTGGAAAAAAAAGTTCCATGAAGAGATCTGTATAACATTGTGGTTGCTTAGATGCGAGAAGATTGTGAAGGGGGCATTGCAGCTGTGTTCGAGCAAAAATATTGTCTAAGTCCTTTATGATCAAATTGCAAAGAAAATTACATGCTTCCTATTGGTAAAGATAGTCAGGGTCTGAATAAACTGCTTTGGGAGGTTTTGAAATAGCCATCATTAGTCCCACCTTTTGACAGGAAAATGTTTGAGATTATAAAATGAGCCTCAAAAATAACAGCTAGCTTTTGGCACACCTTATAATTTTTGATATATCCAATATTTTCTCCAACTGAATTAACATTTTCTCTTGATATCTAAATACATAAGCTTTCACACAAGTATCTACAAAACCTGCTCTTTTAAAAAATTGGATACCAGCTGGGAGAATATATCCCAGTTTACCTTTGATACAACTATGCAGCACTCAAATCTTTTTTCTTCCATGACTGTATTGATTTTAACTTTCAAAATTGTTTTTTGAGCCCTGGGTACAACTCAGGCCAGGTTGGTAATAGCATGGCATTCCATAGGTCACTTCTTCCCTCTGTTATGTTATTGGAGTTATTTCTTACAAGATGAAGAGTACCTTCAGCAGTTACTAAGTAAGAAAAGAAAAAGGATTTCACCCGCCCACCAGGAGGCATGATTATTAAATAGTGCTAAACAGACACGGATAAGTCAAGCTCTGACATTGAAGCATATGCTATCCAACTATTAGCCAGCTTCCTTCCCATACAGCCAATTCTGCCTGCAAACCTCAAAAAACCTGCCACCCAAAAACCTGATGTCTAGTTTACCAAATTTATCTGAAGGATGAGCAAGAGGAGACACCTGTCAGCAAGAGGCAGTCTAGGTGGGAGGCAGGCTGTCCTTAGGCTATGAATGATGGAGCTAAATTTGGAGAGGTAAATTCTTCTAATGTGACAAGTAATCGCACATGAGGTATGTTTAATTGGCTTATAACTGAAAATGATAAAATTTCACGGGAGTGTTGTGATAAAGATGCACTGGGCAAGGTGCTCAACCACATCAGCTGGATTAGACTCAGCTGCTCCAGAGACAAAGCACCAGTTGTAGCTCCATGTGTGCAGAAGGGCTTTTGTTACCAGCCTAACTCTTTCTTCTCTCAGCATCACATCACTAAGGTTGTCAAAGAAATAACCAAATTGTAGGAATGAGAAGCCTGTTACTTTTAGCCCTGAGGTTGGGTAGTGTTTTATTTAGGAACATCTATTGTTCCCATGATGAGTTGCAGTTCTTTTCTTGCCTTAACCTTCACAGGCTAATGCCCCTGTTTGCCCTGATGTTAGTACTACAATTAATGGAACTGTTCATAGGTTGCTGTATGTCATCCTTTATCCTATAACAAAGGACCAGACATTTTCTTCAAGGCTCCAAAGTACAAATATTGCTCTTTGCCATGGTTACTTTCTTGCTGGAGTAACTAATAGATTCTTGCCAGGACTATGTTTAGCCTGCAGTTTAGGAACCGAGGAAATAGTACTAGAATGGACCTCTTGGGTTGCCACGTCTAGTCCTCTGTTGTTTCAGGTGCCGCTTAGCATAATCCCTTCATAGACTAATTCAGCTCCATATTGAAGATGCTTAGGGGTCATGCTCCTTAGAGGATTTTCTCTTCCCAAGCCATAGTGTCTCTCATCAATCAAAAGCCCTAGAGAAATGTTTAGCCAGTGAACATTTTAACACACGCATAAAACAGAAAAGTAAAAGTTGTCCCATCGCTTTGGAATCTCCCAGTGCCTCAATCTGAGGGCAATGCAGCTAAGTATCACTCCATACCCTGAGACACTGTACAGGTAAGCATCAAAACCTTGCGATAACACTCCTAAATAGTACTGCCACGCACTGCTCATTTGTTGGCAGTGTAAACTTGTAACAGGTTCTCAAAACCCCTTCCCAAAGTTGTGATCTAATCCCTATGTCAACTACTATCAGTGTATCACACTGTTTAAGGTGCATGCTCCACACCGCTGCAATCCCACGTTTCTCTAGGCAAGTGCATGACCCTTTGGGGGATGATATGCTTCTAGTCTGCTGCGCCTTAACATCTTCATTACTTCTGTGAGGCTCAGGGAAGAAAACACCTTCCATTTTGCTTTTGCAATATACAGTTCTTCCAGCCCGGCTCACCACAGCGTACGTTTACCTCTGGCTACCCTGAACAATTCCCGAGGGTTTCTTGTGCTTGAATGTAAGGTGGTTTGTCGTGTTCTCATTGGCTCTTTTCATCCTTAGAGGTTCCTAGTTTGCTACTCTTATTCCTTCTCGGCACCTCAGTCTCCTAGTTTGCTTTTTTTCACCTCAGAATAAAATGCAGTCTGTACAGTGTGAGACGGTGTGCTCCGGTTCAGGGTACGTACTAGCATCAGTTCTTAGACAATCTATAACAAAGTTGTCCCTAGTAAGTTCTCTCAGCTCATGATACCACTGCTTTGTAGGTGATGCTATCACTTTTCTAGGCTTTCTGGGAAAAATGGGCTGTCCTTGTGAATTATGGCTATTTCCCTTAAAAAAACAAAAACATAAACCACAAAGTTTCCTTTATAATGCTTCGGCACTCTTTTCCTTTCCAAGTAAAAAGGATAGGGACATTTTTTTCTGTCTCCTTTCTGAGAGGAAATGCAAGCATGCAATTATGACTTATCTAATATAGGGTGAGTTTACTCTCCTCATCTAGGATGCTAGGTCTTTGGTCATTTGATTTCGTTAAAATTATAGTAACTTAGATTTGCGGGATTGTTATTTACTCTTTTATTATACTCGGTTCAAATTCAGCATTGGTTTTAAAAATTAATAAGGAGACAGTTATATTCACACACACAGATCTCATTTCCTTAGGAACCTAGGCTAAGTACACAGTTCCTGCCCCACGAGCAGAGATGATGGAAGAGAAGCTGAGCAGGAAACCAAGAAATGGAGGGGAGAGCATGACCAGAATAAAAACCTGTGAGGGTTTTTTTCTGCATTTCCCCAGATGGATTGAAGCTTTCTTCCACTTACTACAGATATGTTATAGAAGAGAGGTGGTGCCGTCTATTCTGTACTATGAGCAGCAGCCTCAGCACACGAACTCAGTGACTAGTTGATCTCAACAGGAGATAGACTTCCTCTGCCACAGAAACTTCTGACATTTTGATAACAATTTTCTCCCCCAAAATTGGATCTTTAAAGGAAAGCTTTTGGTATTTTTGACTTACAGTGGCACAGGTCCTCACCAAAGAGACTACACAAACCACAAGCTCTTTTATGAGAGCAAGAGCTACTTCACACCACGGAAAAGAAGAAGAGTCCCACATCCTGCTCGCCTTTCTCACCTCCCCAGGGTACTCAGGGAACAAGTCCTTTTCTAACTCTATGTCCCAATTCCTGTCTTTCCTCCTTATGGGTAATAACAGCTCTTGCTTGAGTCCTACTGCTTTGTAAGACCTGTCACAACCCATTCAGCACTGCCTCCCTGGCAAAGCATTAACGTGTGTCAAAGCAATCAGCTCCCTACGTGCTAACTGCTTTCGCTCCCTTCCGCTCCCCTCCTCCCCTCTTGTAACCTTTCATTAAAACAACCTTAGGCCCCTTAGCCTTTTATCAATCATCTGAAAAGGAGAGAAGTTACAGCTTTTGCAGTAAAAACTGACAAAATGTAATTAAGCAGCTCCCAGTGATGTCCACTTGCCACAGGGAGGTTTTTATAGTCCCAGCAGCTGTATTGCGTATCCTTGCTGTTCTTCCTCTGTCCCTGCTTTGCTGCCCTATAATCTGCCATGATCTATTCGACTGAAAACAACAGGCAATGTTCCTCCTCAAGGCACACGTTTGCTGGCCATACACATTAGTACTGCTGAAAACCACTGGAACTATCATTGTGAATACAGAGTATTTAGCTAAGTGGCAGAGATCCAGCTTCCTACCTTAATCTGTAGCGGTACACCTGCGGAGGGCTGTTTAAGTAAGACAGTATAATGGTTTAGCTTTTTTTTAAACATTACAAATTTTAGTTCTTTCTTCATGTACTAACAGGTATTCTTTTGCTTCTTAGGCTATAATTAATTTGTAATCTCGATATTATTTTGTGTTCCTTGTTCATTTAATTGGGTTCATCTTGTTTAGCTGTCTTCTTTCCACTTCTGATGTTGGCTTTCTATTTTTAACAGCAGAGCAGTCTTTCATAAAGCCAAATTGCCCACTTCATATAATCCGTATTCTTCTTTTTCCATTGTTATCTGTTGCACCTTAATTATGATGGTTCAAGAGAACATATCATATAATTACACTGAATATCAGTTATCTCCAGAAAGTGCTTTTCTAACTGTGGTCTTTGAACTACAGAGAGACTATCAGATATTGTACTGCCTATTTGCCCAAGCCTTTCCCTCTGTTGATAAAGTAAAAATACAACATTTTTATATAAGGCCCTACTCCATGCCACTGTGTCATACTACAGAGTACAGATATTAAATTGAAGAAAACTGTAAGTAAGCCATCACCATTCTCTTTCATCATAGGACATACTTGTATTTATTCATTTCTGAACTCTTTTGTTCAGTAAAACATTGGAGAAGTCAAATACTACACAGTATTTTTGTATTTTCTTTTATTATTTAGCTATGAAAAAAATGCTTGGCTCACATAAAAATGTAGACATGAAAAAATGCTTAGCTTATACAAAAATCTAGATATGAAAAAATGCTTAGCTTACATGAAAATGTAGATATGAAATATCAGATACCTAAAATTATCCCCTCAGCTCTTTTCATTTCTTGTTGAGGTAAACAACCGATAACCTGCAAAATCAAAATAGTTTCTCCAAATTATAATCTTTCCCTTCAGAAAGCGGATGAATGCTGCTCAGGATCCAGGGTTCAGGCACTCATGTGGGAAGAGAGAGATTTAGATTCAGGTCTTCCCTCTTGTAGATATTCTTCCTGAGGCATTGATGAACTTAGTATCAAACGATGGTTTCTTCATTATGTTAGAAGAAACGTTTATGTCCACCACGGAAATGATCATGACATAAAATTTGCTTCTTTCTGAGCACAGGCAGACGTGTATTAGAGGCTCACTAAATTCTTTTAAAGAAGTGGTGAAAAGAACATAATTTCAGATTGTCTCGGTCCTTGCCACCCTGAATGCAATAGGGATGAATATGATAAAGATTCATTAGTTTTTAAACATCTGGCTGACCAGCTCTATTCAGACAAATGCATAAAGTTATGCATCTTCCTCTCAAAGCTCTGATTTACTTAGATATCATTTTACTCACCACCCGCAGTGCACTGTAATGCCTTGCTTGGGTACCTAGAAAGAGAATTACTGCAATGCATGACTTTTAATAGCCAGGCTACTTTACTAGATCCAGTGTTCATTCTTTTGGCTGTGGAGATTCACATTTAAGTTACTCACATCCACAAACTCCTACAACATATGAATGAGTTGTGACCTTTTCTCAGTACAAACAGCCTACAGAAATAAGAAACATTTCTGACTGCAGTCTTTCTTTTTCCTCTATTTTTTCACAATGTTTATATTTGATGATGATTCGTAATTTAGCTGTCTGGTAGAGTAAGACCTGGAGGTTTTCCATCTTTATTATCAGGAGATTGGATCCCTCAATGGATTTTACAATGATGTATCGCTTACACTGAAACGTATAAGCGTTGCTACGACGTTTCCTGCTTGAGAAAACTATATTTTTGAGAAAAAATACCTATCACAGTTACAATTAATATATCGATTTAAGCTTTAGTGATCATTTGAGTTTAAATTTCACTGTTACCAAAAAAATGTTGAGTAAAATGATCTAAAGCCTTTATAGGAAAATGCGTATGTTACAACTATATTGTAAAAACAGTCATTTTGCAACATTTCTATCATGTTCAGGTATTTTGAAAAGTGATTGGCATTACCTATATTCTATTACAGCACTTGAGCATTTTACTGAACGCCATCTCAAGAGGTAGACAAAGTAGGCAGCTTCTGTATCTGGTTCTTCCTAAGATACAGTTGTCTTCAGCAAGGAAATATTCTAAATCTCTTTTGGTGCACCTTCATTCTTACAGAGACTAATGCCTGTCAGTAGTTGCTAACTCCTTTCTTCCACCACAAATAGCTCTGGATTCTCCACTCAAGGAATAAGTGCCCTCCTGAAATGGGATTAATGTATTGCATTTTGGTTCTGAAAATTTGTTCTTTGTCAGCCCATTCCAGGGTCTGACACTGCCTTTCGTGCCTGTTACTGCAGTTTCTGCTCATCTCTCCCTAAAGTTGATTCTTCAGGTAGTTATATGCCCATAAGATGAGTACAGAATAGGCAGTCTGTAACAATCAATCCCACACGTATCTTATGTCCCCTTAACTTCCCTCCCTACATTATAGCTGACTTTCTTCTGTGCCACATGAGTTTCCTGAAGCCCAGTGCCTCAAGTCACTGCGTACCCTGCACATCAGAGAGACCCTTTTTTTATTCAGACATCACATTTAAATGTTCTGTGAGGCTGTTTCTGTCAAAACTCAGAGAGGCCCAAGGTACAGCAGTCTCTATATAGCAACCACATGGTTAACTGCTTGTGTTAAAACATGCTATGACTGCATGAAAGTTAACCACTCCAGTGATACAACATCCAGACTGGAGAATGTTTTCCAAAGGGATGCCTAGATTTATGGTACCTGCAAGGTAAGATGTGCACTCCAGTCAGATGTGCGCTGCCTGGAGTCACCAGCACAGATAAGCACTCAAATTAAAAAAGGGATTTAGCAGGAATAGCAGGTCTTCCTAAGATGCTTTCTATTTACTAATTTTCCTTATCCTTCATTACTATTATGTGTTAATGGAGACCTACAGCTGAAGGAAACCTGATTAGCATGGGCATACCTGTGAAAAGCATAACAGAGACAAGGTACAAGTGTGCCTATAGGTACCACAAAAGCAAGGCTGTCCCTACACTTGAGAGCCTGCAGTGTGTATATATTTGGGATACGAATACACAAACAAACAGCAAAGCAACAGAGAAATCCAGCTTATAATAACTGACCCTCTCTTCTGTGAAGTGACAGGTATTACTGTAGCTTTCAAATGCAAGTATAAAGGAAAAATTGCTTTACATTTGATGCGTTTAAAACCAGAGATTAAGTATGTAACGTCTAGCTATTAGAACTTGTTCCAAACCAAGACTGTAACATATATAAACACCTGCCATTACAATCCCAGACGATTCATCCTTCTCTCTGTTTTGTGCTCCAAAGAATAAAAGCCAGCTAATGGCACTCTATATCTCTTTCTGCAGCAAGAGGCCCTCCCAAAAAAAGCAGGCTGATGGAAAATATAAAATCAAGCAGCTGCGTACTAAATACCACCAGCTGCAAAAGTGTCTTGCCGATAAGTTGGTAGCATGTGCCACTCACTTTATGAAGAGTTGCTTGTGAAGGAGATTTGCTAGACAGATAGGCTGCAAACAGAGAGAAAAGTGTTTTTGTTCTCAGTGCTATCTTTAAATTCCCCTCTCCATGCCAGCTTTTTATGGCTCCATTTGCTTTTTCATGTTAAACAATGGCAGAAAAACCATGTGATAATATTACCTACATAAAGGCTTTAGAGGTTTTTTCTCAAGTCCTGCTTTACCTGGGAAATTCCTCCGTCTCTTTAAAAGCAGAAGGATATAGCAGTTACAGCTTTTGAAACTTCTGTGTCTGCAGTCATTCTGTGATGGTGATGGTTGTCCTGCAAACACAAATCTGGCAGGGCCAGCAGGCACCATCCACTGATGGCTGGTGGGGTTAGGGAAGACCTGCAAGGGCCATTTGCAAAGGGCAAGATCACCTGTGCAAGTCCCAGCTGCAATCCCATAGTTCCTGATAACAGCGGCTCAAGACTACAGCAAACAGATGCTACTGTTACAGAAAGGCAACAGAAGAGAAACAGTGCTTGCTTCAATGAGCTTTTCATCAGTGCAGCAATTCCAGAGTCGGTCAACGACAAAGTTTCAATATAGCAAAGTCCTCAAAGCCCCACTACACTATTGTGCAGCAGAGATCTCCCTGACTAACCATGACCAGCGGAAGATTCATCCTCCTTTCAGAGACCTGCTATTTACACAGAAGCACATATTTTGGATATTCTCCAATGATCGGGGAATCTAAGCTAGTATCTCCCAGCCTTCAAGTTTTAGGGTTTGCCAAACCTATTGTAAGCCGGTTACCTTAAAATGATCTTTAACTTAAAGTGGTTATGACAAAAGCAACTTCCCGAATTCAGAACAAGACAATACATACCCAAAGGATTACAAAGACATACAAAGGCATGCATAATCTAAAGGAGGAAAAGTTTCTATCTACTTAAGATGCAAATCATGTTTAAAGGATTGTCTCACCTTGGATAGGTCAGCTAATAAGCTGGTAGAGTCCTCACATTCTTCCTAACTGAAGACTTCTCATGCAATTTAAATGTCGTCAAACTATCTTTGCAGAATGGATTCCAGACCTGAGAAACCCATCAGATAAACTAGCGTTCAAACTTTTGAGTAGATCTTCTGCATAAATTGAACCTTACCTTATATATACACCCATTCAGTGACAACCAGGTTTTAGAAACCTCCTGGTGAACCTTTTCCACAGGATCGTGTTCTTACCTGGCAGAAGTACAAGAGAAAATGAGAGTTCTCCGCAACAAGTAGCTTTTGGTTCCAGTCTTTTGTAGTCTGGCTCTACAAAGGGCCTCTACATTACAGTCACATGCAGTTTAGTGAAAGCAAGAGATATAATACCAGCGAAGGAGTAACAGGAGAGATTTGCTACCCTGTTTAAGGTTGCCTGCCTCTCCAGTTTAGCAATCATTATACTTGACCCTAGAACAAGAAGATGTAATCAAGGCAACTTCACCTTATGTATTTGTTTCAACCTCTTCTGAAGGGATGGTAAAAAACTCCTTTGCCTAACCATCCTAACCAAAAAGGCCTTTAAAATAAATGAGGCATTTTATCCTTCCTCTAAGAAGGATTAAGCGTGATAGTCATATTTAAGATAAAGAAGTCTAATAGGTTTTTTTCTGTAATGTGGGTGAGACTTCTCTACTAATTTCTATGGAATTTCCCAGAGTAGTCAAACACTTAATGAAGAACTCCAGTGATATAATCAGAGATGCAGAATTAGAGAATTTGGCCCAATATTTCCAACCCAAGGAGTGACTCCTAAGAACCTTTGACAGCCTCACCCCTCCTACCAGCTTCCTTGGGGTGGGTCATCCTCAGACATTTAGTTCTGGCATACAGTGAATTCCTGATGAGGAGATTCATGTAAGTGTGATGAGCTCTAATTAGTAAATGTAAAGAGGAAATTGAGATGGGATGAGTATTTTAAAAGACACCTGTAAAAGAATAAAAAACGGGTGTATTTTCTTCGAAACTTTCCCCCTCACAATAGATACCTACATTTCTTCTATATACTGGTATATATAAAAAGAGTTGATTTTGGTAGACTAAAGCACAATGAAGTCGTGTTACAAGAAAGTGCATCCTGAGAACTCAAAGGTTATTTACGACTCACAGTTTTAACATAGGCAATTCAGTTATGCTTTAAAGAAAAGCCACGTTGTCATTTTCCTTTGAAGTTGTCTGCCTGTCCTCAGTGATATGGTTAGTAACAGGAAATCAAATCTTCCAATTCTTCCAAAAACTTCCTGTCAATTAATCTGCCTTACATCACCTAAAAGTCTTATATTCTATAGGTGCCTTGCCGGTGCTTATCATGAGTGTTTTATTTGCAATCTTCTCATCAAAATAGGCTCTATCCTCTATCCATACCCCAGTTACACTCCACAGTTGCATGACATTCAAACCAAGCTCTACCCACTTTCATTTCAAGACTGTATATTAACAAGTAGTAAGAAGAGTTTGTGCTGCTATGTTTTTCCTGCATCATAAAGCTAAGTTTTTGCACAATGTTAGTTCATGAGTTTTGCAAGTTAAGAAGCAAAAGCTACTAAGCATAGTAGAATGGCATTCAAGAGAAGTTCATAAATAGAGGTAGACAGAATATGAGCTCCAGAACTATGTTAGGGTGAATTACAGCAGTTACATAGCACTTCTATCTGCTGAGTAGTAACAGAAAAGAGTGCAAGTCTGCCAAAAAGAAGACCACTAAAATGGGCTCCTTCCCAAGTTCTGTTCTCCAAAATCTCTCCTTCTGCCCATCAAGTTTTGTAATTTTCCTATTTGTTAGCTAAGGAAGATCTAGAAATAAAATAACACTCAGCTATGAAAATAATAATGAAAATAATGGCATTATTTGATAATAACCAGATCATTCTGTGGGGAAAAATGGTTCAGGTAAAATGCAAAGGCACAGGGAAGTGTTTAATCTTGAGTCAGAGATATATATTATAATTCAAGGTTCAGTGAATGAAGAGATTGTATTTCGAGCACTGTCATTGCTCAGCGGGTATCAACACAGGGAGTGTTTAGGAGACTTGCCTTGCCCTGCTCTCACTTTTCAGGATGTTTTGTCTTCCATATATGAATGAATAGAAATATTTCATTGGGCTGCTGTAATCTTCCCCTGGAATTTTTCAGCGGGGCAGGGGGGGGGACTGAATAAGCACGTGTAACCTAGGGGTGAGTTTAAACTGTCACATGAATCAGAGGAAACAGTAGCTAATGTTTTGACAAGGCATTGTCAAATTGATATCCTGGAGTCTCCTCCTCCAATCCCTTTACACACTAGTTTGACAAAGAATTTCTTCCTAAAGATGGAGAAAAAGCTCTAAATGTCTGTGCCTATCAGGTAAAAATTAAAAGATTAATCTGCCTTATACCCAGGTACATCAGACTTATCTACTTCCAGAGAACACATTAACTATCCCAGCCAATCCTCGGTCCACTGATGAGAGGCAAACGAGCACTTTTTATCTTGATTTGGCTGATTAAGGTTCTCTCTATAATCCCTCTCTCTCCTTCTTTTTCCCAAATGCTGTGAAATTTAGAGTTTGTAAAATTCTCTTGAATTAAAATACATAAATGCAAAGAGTGACATATGAATTCTTCTTTTAAAAAAGGCAACACCTCGAAATATCGCCACTTTTCTCTTCACAGTTGCTATGAGGATATCAAAACACCTTCCTCTAGTCCTTTCCCTTGGCCAAGGCATCACATCTAACGAAATGCACTGCTTGTTTCTTAAAACTCAGCTGTGCTAAATGCCTTTCATTCTTCTAAGAAAGCCCCGACAAGTGGTTGAACGATATAGTCAAAGGTGAGGCAAGCTGGACAGAAGACATGAGCGAAAGAGCAGAGGTTGTCATTTTGCAGTCATTTTGCCTCCTCAGTGCAGAGCAATGACTACAGTTACTCATGAATATGCTTTCGTCTAAATTCCAGCTGTCACAGAGCCATCAGAGTCTTCGTGCTGAATATGAATTTCCTGCTAAACCACTCACTTATCTCAGCTCCGTGTACTGTTCATGTCACTAAATGGCTGCATAAAACAGCTTCTTTAATACTTGTGAATTAAGAATTACATGTGGAGCAGTACTCCCACAGAGAAGATCTTAAATTTGTTACCCTAGCAACAAGTGCTTGTTAACTTAATATATACATGTGTTTACTTTCACCTATTTCCTCATATATTTTACAGGAATGAAAATATGCTGAGAGATGCTCCCAGTTTCTAAACCTAGGATTTTAGATTACATGAGTAAGAGTCAGGGTAGCTAATAATATCATGAATTATTATTCCCTTCTAACTCACCTAAGCAGAATCCTCTCAAACTGAGATGACCAGAGGTTGTTATAATTCACAGCCAGTGAAACTGGGCTTTGTCCTTCAATCTTGTTTCTAGATTATCTCTGTTTTAGCTAGGAGTAGTTTCAGGTTAAGGGAGTTCAGTTAAGGGTAACTCAGTCTGCCACAATCTGTATTTATTAGTTGTCTACAAAACGCATTAAAATGTCAATTCCAACTCTGCAGAATTTTTCAGTACCTATAAAATGAGTTGAATTAAAAGTTTTGTGAATTAGCTTTGGACTTGGATTGTGAAATGTTAATCCCTTTGTAGCTCTCACTCCACAGGGTATTTGGGAGTCCATTCAGTCCAACCACATAACTCAGCTCAGCTGATAGGTGCCACACAGGCAAGCGTGGGACTCAGGATAGTGCAGCCCACAGAAGAGGGGTTTGCTCTGGGGTGCTCCCCAAGAGTTTAGGAACCCCAGGTGCACCACGGCCAGAGCCACCACACTGTGGTGTTGCTGAAGCCCTCCAGTGACCCCATGAGTGCAGAGCAAATCTAGTCAGTAAAGGAGAAGTGACACCGCAGGCTCACACCGTAAGCCTCTAGGTACTGTGGAATTTCGTGCTGGGCTACCTGTTGAATATGCGTACTGGTATCTGTTGAATATGCGTATTGATATCTGTTGACCATACTGCTGAGCATTCTGTTGACCATCCTGTTGGTATCCGTACTGTTATTGACTGAGGCCATCTGCTCTATTGTTCAACTGTGGTCTGGCACTGAGCTACCGAATAATGAACTAAGCCCGGGAAGGATAAAAGAAAGTGAGCCACATACCTCTCTGTGGACTTAGACTCACCATCACCTGGCCTGCAGACCCAACATCCCACCCATCTACAGGGACGCTCCTGATGCCAACTGCCAGAGAATACCTGAATCATCTTGGTGCTCGAGCACGGTGAGAACAATCTGGGGAAAACTGTGCTGGAGAGATGGCCCAAAAGGACAAGGAAAAGATAAGAATGGTCATTATATCGTGCATCCAAGAACAGTTATTGTACTATGTATCTGTGACTTAACCATACAGCTCCGATGTGTGTATTCTATTTCTAGGTTTTTACTATACTTTTTAGCTTTATTATACTTGTAGATCATCTGCTGTTAATTGTCTAGTGTTGTCCAGTGTCCGTCATATGTGTAGAACTGCTTAGCTCTAATAAATTCTTATGTCTGACAAATGATGATCTCTTGAGTTCAGTGCAACTAACCCCGGAATCTGAAAGAATCCCGGACACCCCTCTAGTGGCATGTCACACTCAACCTACAGATTGTCTAAGGTTTCCTTACTAGAGGAGAAATCTTCAAGTATATCAGCATGTTAAACCACATCTTAAACCATATCTGACCCAGTATTTTAAGATGGATATAGAGTAATACAACATATTCCGGCAGAATTGTATAAGTTCTCAAACAAATAGTTCAACTGACATATTGTAAATTGTGTTAAAAAATTATGTTTGTTTGCAGACTTGGTCAAAGTGAAATATTCTTTCTGTACTGTACACTTTCCATGAAGAACCTTTGAATGTAAAAATGTACTGGGATAATCAGCCTCTTAGAGGTATCTGAATAAGCATCAACAAAGTTATTGTACCTGAACTCAGAGAAAAGGAAAAGATGTGACACTGAAATTAGCAAAACCATGCTGTAACTCACAGCCCAGACCAAGTCACGGACAGCTGAGCCCCAAGGCCCACTTCCCAGAAACACAACTGCATGACCTTGGCTCAGCTTTCTTGGAAAAATGTCATTGGGCTGTGAGAGAGTACATAAACTAAGCCATGCAGGAAAAGAAAAGTAAAAACAGAGAAAGAAGAGAAATTTTTTGAGATAATAATAGTAACTCAACTGACAAAAAATGCCATGAAATGGCATAAAACCCTGAGAAAATATTGTGTATATTGGGCAATAATATGATATTGTATGTGTATGGCGATAAATAATCCTTGGCTGTTTGAGCAGAACCCGGCTTGCAGGTCTCTGCAGGTGGTGAAGATGCCCACACAAAAGCAATGCAGCAGTTAGACTGCAAGGTCTTGTGATAAACATTACGCTTTAACTGTGAAAAGGGTAGAAGTTCCTCAGTTTCACTGAGCTATCCCTATTCTGGTTGCTAAACATTTTGGTCAGTAAGTGATCTACACAAGTATAAGGTCCTATTATGAACTTTCCAGTGTTCTCTCAAGGAAAAAAGTGTTCTCAGACCAGGCACTACTCCACAAATTTCAGAAATGGAATAACTCGGACAATGAGGTTTTGCTGTGCTGGCTTTGTTGCAACTAGTATTTGAAGCCTTGGCCTCTTCTGAGTCTGTGCTATTATTGTCCCTGAGTTACTGGGGCATGATTCCACCTAACATGCTTGGAGATGGTGGTATCAGCAACTCCCACTGGAACTAACTTAATTCAAAAGTGATATTGGGTGATTTTTTTTTTCTTTTTCTCCCAAGTGGTGCTTCATTATCTTCAGGGAAAAATTATTTTTGTTAGTCTCAGACAGCCAAGAAAAGAAATAAATGCAGTAGTTTGATCTGAGCACAGGAACAAAGGATAGTTAAACCAGAACACAGACAGAAGGCAGCAATGCTCCAATGAGTGACTCCAAGCCATTTAATTAAATTTTGCAATGCCCTAAAATCCTGTAATCCGACACAATGGAGCAGAATTTTGTCCTCTGTTCATTTTCAACCACTTTGAAGAAGGATCCAAAATGGTCTCAGCATGGGCAACCAAGAGAGACTTAGACTTTTGCTGGCAGACAGCTGTGGGACTCAGGCAGGATATTCCTTCTGCCACGCTGTTTTTTCCCAGTGTATAAACAGCCAGCTGAGAACAGCAAAGTTGCATCACACTTTCTAGCTCACTTAAAAGGGGTAGATGGAGAAAAAAAAGTATCACTGTTCAAGAGCAGCGTTTAATAGTCTGTGACCCATGGCTTTGTGCTACTGAGCAAGACTGCAATCCCCTCCACCTCCATCCACATGGGCATGGAGACAAGCAGAGTGCAGCCCAGTAAGTAAACATGCAAAGCTTATGGTAGCTGTGACTGAATATTAAAATAAGGCCTCAAAAGAGGGTGCTTGCTTCTTCTTTTCCAAAAAAGTTAGATGGTGGTTGGATTTTTGTTTCTTGGTTGGACGAGGTGTCCCAGCATGGGGGGGGGTGGTATTACAGATTAGGAGATTCCTTGGTTGAAGAAACTTAGAAGCAAAAGAAGCAAAATCCCTCTCTAAAGAGCAGTTGGATGCACAGCAAGGCGATGGACTTAGCTAAAGAGCACCTTGCTCCACTTTACAGGAGGGAAGGCATAAGGATCAGAAGGGGCAGAGTACACCCCAAGGCTGTTGCTCATTTCCATGATCTTGGGCAGGTTCCTTTTCCTGGAGCACAGTCCAAAAACACAATCCCCATGCATGTGCTGGGCTCATAAACTGTCCCAGAAAGCTGTATTATCACTTAGATTAAGAGGGACAAAATCAGGAAAATGCCGAGCAAAGTAACAGCTCTTTTACAGCGCCAGCAAGAAACAGCAGTATCAGCAAGTCCTTAATGCCCCATTGACTTTGCTTCTGCATGATAGCAATACAGATGGCACAGTGAAAATCTAGCAATGGGAAGAGTCACACAAAATGCAGAGTTTCAGGACAATTCTGCAGAGTGCCATCCTGTTGAAACACATCTGCTCAGCTATAGAGACAAGCTGTACTAGTTGCAGATTAATCTAAAACAGTCTTAAGAAGGTACGTGTGCTAGCGTACACGCAGGGTTAAAACAAACAGAACAAACTAGAAGTAAGTTTTTGACTTTGGATTAACTTTGACTCGCATCAGGGAGAGTAATGCAGAACAGGAGGCTTAAACTGCTTAGCTGGATGCACCTGAAAAAGAGTCCAGCCATAATGCATTAGTCTAGCCAAGGGTTGTATAGGGGTTGTATCACTGATTTATTAACTGTATGTATTCTGCAAAACTTTCTCTACAGCAGTTAAGAGTTACTTGCCCTCACAAGCATTTACTAATGAGCCATATCCTGCCATTTATTCTTATGCTGAATTTTTTACAAAGTTCACACATTTTTCAACCTGAAACTATGACATGTTAAGGGCTCTGAATTTTATGTTAGGAAAGCAATATAACAGTGAACATCTCTCCTTCCAGAAGGGAGAATATAATGGGTTACAGATGGGTCTATCAAAAAACGGTCTCTACACACCGCCAGTACTGATGACTATAAGCAAATGTTGCAATCCTTTGCCGTCTGTATACGAGAGGATAGTATGTTTGCATTTCTTTGCACTCTGTAATTCCTGTGTTGCCTGCAGAGCTGGGCAGATGAATGGGCAATTCATATGAACATCCAGGTAATGCAGTCTGGTTAGAGTTAAAATGTTCTAGAAGGCTTTTCTATGCCAAAGATGAGGGAAAGCTGAAACCTTGCTCTGGGACAGGAAATCTTGGAGAAAGGGTAGCTGCCCAGACCCTATTGCTGTGTTGGGTTTTGCGGTACTTGTTTGGAATAAAGAAATGCTAGAAAAGGAAATGAAGCTTTTAAATAAAGCTGCATAAAAAATGCTGTCAGGTAAATCAAAAAGTCAAAAGACTGAATGTCTCTTCTTCTACCATAGATTAAAAACTAGTTAGAAGCTATAAAAAACAGAAAGAATAAGAGATCAGTTCTCATCATGGGAGGAAGTTTATAGTGGTGTGCATTAATATAACAGTAATGGTAAGGACAATGGTACTATGAAAATTAACAGTAAATTAATGGTGTTTAATGTCGTTAATGATCAAGAGAAGCGAGCAAAAAAGGAAAAGTGCAATCGGCAATCTTCAAAATCGCGTAGGACAGGAAAGGCCAAAGGAGGGAGCTGAGAGGCCTACTTAGGCTCAGAATGACAAGACAAAATGCGAAGTGATCTGTGCGAGAGGAAGGATGTTAAGTCCTCACACATAAAGATGAGTTCACGTGGACTACAATGACATCAAGACGACATAAGCATCCTTGTGAACGGCCAACTGAGCATATATTCTCTGTCAACAGCACTAGTTAAAAAAGTCAACAAGATACTAGGCTTTATGGGCAATATCTACCTGTATATACACCTATGGGTATTACACTCCTATATTACGCAAATCTTATGCCCCTCATGTAGCTTTATTGAGAAACATATGTTCAGTTCTAATCTGTTCTTACTTCAGAAATTTTCCCATGGAAGGGTTGAAAAATACAAAAAAACGCCTTTAGAGAAGATATGAAAAAAAATACATGTCTGAGAAGCAATGAATGTCACAGAGAGTGTAGCGATATATCACACAGTTCCAATTTTTAAAAAGGACGTAGTTCTCCTAATAGCTTTCTGAAAAGTAGCAGAAAAAAATGATTAATCTGTAAATGAGAAAGAAATTTATTCCAAAATCAGAATTATCCTATGCAACTCGCTAATACAGTTTAAAGAAGGTAGTTGTATTTATAGGCCAAGGAAAGTATTGACCTATTTAAGGATAAGAACAACAAAACAAACAAAAAGGTTTTAGAACCTTAGACATGGGTATCAGTTAGGACTAAACACATTACTAAATCATTAAATATTATTTATTTAAAAGTTGTCCAGATAGGATTTCTTATGCTTTCTTCTGAAGAATCTGGTTGCTTACAGAATACTGGGGCAGAGTGACAAGCTTTTGCTGAAGTGATGTCTGCTCTTTTTTCATATGTTCCTAAACTGCGTAATTAGGAAATGATATAAAACTCTCTGACATTAATGATGAAGAAAGATAGTGTATATTCCACTGGATTTTCTTAGTGAAGAATATAATCACCTAAGGTTATGGGTAAACTTTTTAAAACCTGACTTTTATGCACTTTTATCTTTTCCAGAACCAGAATAAGCTTCCTCATCCTGCACTGGACCATTCGCTGCCCTTGAAAAAAATATTCCCAGACATGGTGCAGAACAAAAGAACACCCTGGTTCCCCCCCAGCCCCACAAACTACCTGATGGAAACGCATGTTCACTAAGGATTTCTCCTCCAGTCACCAATTTCAAAGATACCAGGAGAATACAGATGCTAATTTCTAGACTATTATAACTTGCATGATATTTCTTATCCTTCCAATTTAACAGCTAGCTGACTTTTGCATTTATTTAAAACTTTTAAAGAATGCATTCTCATTATCTCACAAGAAATGGAAGTGAAAATTAAGGGGAAGAATCATCTGGGTAATCCCAGATGAAAAATCTCATCCATATAGAAAAAAATGCTATTAGTTGCTAGGTGACAACATTTTTACCTCTTCTGTCAGGGTATTTGCAAAATACTTATGGCCAAGAATATGATTGTTTCAGGATTTCATCAATTCTATATCAGCTGAATACACACAAAAAGAAAGAAAATCATCCTTGAGAAGCAAGCCAATGCTGCAAACAGCAGCAAGAACAAGCTAGATAATTTAGGAGAACTTATAAAAGCTAGAAGTGCAGATGCAAGATTACGAAATGAAATGAAATTGATTAACATGCCATGCACATTGTGGGACAATAATCCAAAAGAAAGACAAAGGATAACTGCTAGATAGCCCTCCTGCCACACACTAGTTAAATATCATGAAGCTGGATACTAACACTTAGCCACTGCAACAGCAGGTAAAATACAGGGCAGAGCTGTAAGAACTACATCACTTGAAATAAAAAAGAAGCTGGAGGAACTCTGGAAAAGTGCACAGAAATGGTACTACTGAGACCAAGACAGATTTATGCAAACAATTAAAATCGTTATATATACTTCAATGAAGTGGTTACTGAAGCGAGACACAGTGAAATGTCTACATAGTAAAGCACAGACATGTACAGAAATCAAAATTTCAGGAAATTTTACTCTTACAGAAGGGTCTTCTGATTCTATTTGGGAGCAAAAGCAAATACTCTTGGCACACAAAAATAAATATGTACAGTATTTGTATTAATGTACATCAAAATTAAATATGAAATGAATATTAAAACACTTTTTGCTTTGATGAATTATGTACAAAGCCAGTCTCCTTAAAGTTATTTTCAACCTAGTCATACAGACCCCAGAAAGCAGAATTGAAATACGGGAGAGTATTTTTCACACAAAATGTGCAATGTAGTAGAAGAATTAGTCTCTGGACCTTAACATCGCCTTGAGACAGCACTACTGCATTACTAAAAAGCCAGAGAGTAGCCAAAGTCTAGGCAACCCTTTAGCCATGGTAGGAACAAAGTGGCACGAGTGCCCTGACCTGTAAGGAGGCTCCTGGGAGCCTTGACCACACCATGGCAGCAGATCCTCCTGTCCTACCTGCTTGCAGAGAACTCACCAGCGGAGCAGCAATTCCCTGCAACTTTAAATAATATAAATCCTAGAAAGCATATACTGAATAATTATTCCCTCTCAAATAATTTAGGACAATTATAGTAGTATACCTTATATATCAGTATGAGTTATGTACTTGGCAGCTAAAGGAAAATAATTGGATTCTCTCAGTGCTCCAAAGTGTGCATAAATCAGACAAACCATAAAGCATATATTAAGTCTTATTTAAAATAGTACAGTACATTGGTGCCTGATTGCTTTCTTAATTACCTTTGTTCTGAACAGAGCATCTTTCTTAGTCATTCTTTTCTCCTATACATAAGAACCCCCATACAATTATGCTGCTGTAATGTTATACTATTTTGGATAAAGGAAGCTCCTCCTCTGCGTTTAGTGATAATTATTCAACACTGTGGAAGAAATTGGTTACTTTTTCCCAACAGCAGGGCTCATGTCCATTGTGATATTAAAAACATCATTTAATTAGTTAAATGGTGATAATTTTCAGAAATCACTGTGAGGAGTACCTACCTTTTTCAATACTATGTTTTTAAGATCAAAATTAGATATGTTTATCTTCACTGCCACTTGCCTTCTATGAAAATGGATCCCATTGAAGTGCCTATCTACTGCTTTCTCCATACTTAAGTGTAATTTATTAACTCTGTAGTTCTAACTGTTATTGTTCAAAAACATTATCTATTTACGGTTACATTGTGGCCAAGTCAAACTGGATTTGATGGTCTTACTCTGGTTCCACGTAGACATGTGTGCATATTAAAAATGATTAGCGTAGTGCCAATAACAAGATATCTTTCTGGCTGCATCAATAATGAAGTGAAAAAATAAATAGCTGATACCTAAGCTTCTCCTGCCTTTTGGAGGTTATCCATGTTGTAAAATCAAGAATACTGTAAAGTCTGTACACAGAGCAGTAAAGACGGTGGAGGCTTCATTGCTACTGACTGTGTGGTACTTTTTTTTGCAGTTGGAGATCCTACTCTCTCTGCAGCACTTGTACAAATAGAAAAGTACACAAACTTGTGAAAAATAAGAAAGAATGTATCTACCACTTACAGCAAAAATGACCTCAATTACAAGAAGTATAGAACGTCAGACCCTGAGGTCTGCTTTCCAGGGGCTCGTGGAAGCTGGATCTATAGAAAATGTTTCCACCACCTATTTCGTTCAGAAGTAGAATGCCTTCACCCTTTCAGTTAACTCTCATTGAATCAGCATATGCTCCTTTCAGACTTCTGATTGGGACTTCCAAGGATTTGAAGCTAGTGACAGTTTGTAGATGAATAGTATGGGTTCCTACTAAAACAAGTAGAGCACGTGCCACTTTTTCACAAGAACAAATCCGCATTTCTTGCTTTACAGTTCTTCTAGAAGACAATGTTTCTTCTTTGATGGGGAATTCTAATATAACAGCAGTGGGCTGTTTAATGCTAATCTTTATGAACATGAGCATTTTACATCTCTCTCAGGAATTTCAGGTTTATTTCCCACATTTGGAATGTCCCTAGGATTCTACTCCATCACTCAGAAAATCCTTATGCTTCCCTCAACTTTTTCAGGTCTTTACATTTTTTTAATGGTCTTCAAGAGTCCAATTTTGATACCCCCTGCACAGAGCAGACTGTTGTGTCCAAACTGTCCTCAAGTTTCATCTCACTCCGTTAGCTTCTTTATCTTACTCTCAACCAGAAAATAAAATTCTTAATTGCTTTCCTGCAGCTGAAAACATTCCTATCTGAAAATTCAGGTTTTCCAAAGCAAAGTATAAAAAATAACTGCAACATTCTCAGAGTAATATTCCTGGCTGTCCTAAAGCTGATTACTTCTCTCTGAGCCAACTAGCTCCCAGTTTTCCCCACCCCTCACCCCACTACAGTTTTTAGTTTTCACTGTCAACCTGTCTCTGGTAATGCACTTTGGAGTCATCACCGGGTCTGGAGCAGACCAGATCACCGGGGCACTTAAAATGAAAGTTTAATCTGGAGGAGAGAGCTTCTGGATTCCAATGACACACCACTTTTTTCTATTATATACTAAGTTGCTTAGCCTTCATTCAGAAGACAGGCTATTTAACAGAAATTAAAGAGGGTCGCTGATTGAGTCACCAGTTATCTGAGTCCCTACCTATGGAAACTGGAGCTCACATCCTGCATGTCCATCCCTGAGCAAGCAGGGAATCAAGTGCAATGACTTCTTCAAGGTTCCTAGGGAAGTAGGAAACCAAATTACTCAAAATTGTTAATTGAAATTGGTCCATAGTTTTCTTTTAGCACTTTTAAAATCCTAAGATTAGCCAGACTGGTTGAGTCTCTCTCAACCAGTTACCTGCTTCAGAGATAAGCCAACATCAGACGCTAGGAGAAAAATAAAAAATGAACAAGAAATAGCACTGTGAAGTTTTCCCCACTCCCAACTTCTGGCCAAATGCAATTCAGAGACTTCCTAAACCAGATCTTGTATCTGTATCCTTATATTTAGTGAATCATTCTTCCTGAATGTGTCTTGAGCCTTTTTAAGCACTGAAGGTCAACATCATGCTGTAGCAATGAAAATGTTCTGCATGGCAAAACTTTTCTTTCTTGTATGTTCTAAAAACCATATGTGACCATTTCAATTGCTGCCCTATAGGTCTCACACTGTGAGAAATAACATAGTTATTCCCTATTTACTTTCTGTATGTTATCTGTGGCTTAATCTGTTCAGTCTCCCTTTATCTAGAAGTCATTCTGTGCTTTTGATCATCTTCAACACCCTTCTCCATATTCTATACCGACAGTAAGGTATACCGTATTCAAAACATGAATACACAGAGGATTTTAGAGTGACATAATGATATTTTCTGATTTGTGCACTGTAGCCTTCTTATTAATTGCTTAATACACTGTCTGCCTTTTTGACTGCTGCTGAATATCGAGTTGACATTTATTTGAACTATCCACAAAAATGCCAAGACATTCTTCCTGAATGATAATAGCTAATTTACAGTCAATTTTTCTGTAGTTTACTTAGGGTTGATTACCTCCTCTCCTCCCATTACTCGTCACTAATCAACACTGAATTTCATCTGCCAGTATATTACACATCTTTCAGGATCATTAGATCCTCTAGCAACTCTTCACAGTCAACTTTTGTGTTTACTAGCCAAAATATTTTCATACTGTTTGCAGATACTTTTTCTTCTCTCTTCCTTGCTTTTCCAAATTCTTTGTGATCTTTTATCATAGCCTAAATGATATTTAGGTAAGTTTCAGAATTATACCCCTGTGTTTCTGAGACTTTCTCCATTTACATCAAGATCTATAAGAAGTAACAACATGGAAGTCGCCTGAAATGCAGTAAATAAAAAGGAAGATTTGGAAGAAAAAGAAGAGAACAGAACTGTTGTGTCTGCGACTGCTTATATTTGAGATATACCTGAGATTACTTTGAAATCAAATGTATACAATTTCTCTTCTTACATTGCAACTGGAGATCCCAGGTATATCTACCAAAGTCAAACCTACTGATAACAGTGAGAACAGAAAGGAAAAGTAGATCTAGTCATAGGAAATTCACTGCCACCACAGTGCCAGCCCCATTGCAACCAAACTCTGAGATGAAAGAGGAGCGGAAATAGTTAGTGCAAATTGCTGCAGAAAGCAATAGGTTTAGTAATCTGAGTCATTGCTGATTAGGAGCCCAGTGACTCCTTTTGCCAACTAGTAAAAATCTTGACATATAAATTGGTAATTAAGTCTAGAAAACTATTCTCCTCTTTTTTATCTGGCTCCAGGTTCATTGCTCAGAATTTGGCAACATTCTTGTGAAAGCAAAGGAGAATCCTTTCTGTTTCTCTGCGCTTTTTCCCTTTAAGTGGCACATCATTCTTAGTCTGCAATCTGAACTCCATTCCCCCTGTGCATACATTTTATAAAGCATTATCTTTATTTATGTGGCGATATACCGTTCCCCTTCTCCCCAGGATATGTGCTTCATTTAATATAGAATGCTTTAATGCTTCAGCAAAGAAGCAATACTCACTGGGCAGTGTCATTTTTATTTTTCCCTCCAAAACTATTAGTATTTTTTTGTTTTCCCCTTATAGATATTTATATAGTATTGAATACCGTAGTCTGCGAGCACTTCCTGGGCCATAATGACTTCTCCTACTTGCATCCTGGGAGGTGCTGTAGAATTCAGGCTGCCTCACCAGCCAACCCCTTTCAGGCTCCTAACACAGCGAACAGAACTGTGAAAAGGAAGGTAATTAGAAAACAGCAGTTCAGTACTGTGCACCATGTTGCAGAAAGAAAATCTATAACATTCAGCTGTTTGCTGTTCTGCAGTGAAATGTATAATATTTGCAATGACAGGTACTGCCACGTTCTCAGTACTTACCTTTGGAAACGTTCTAGTCTTTACTAGTCAGAGAATCCACAGAAGTCCATTAAAAACTCAGAAGTCAGTGGACCATTCAAAACCTAACGCTTACAGAAATTTTAAAATTGAGAAATCCTCACATTTCACCAAAAAGTACAGCCATACCACAGGAACTTTCAACTGCTGACACACCACAGCTATTTAGAAATATTCATTTTATGGTTCATTTTTAGGCTTTTTAACATAACTTTACTTAGAGCAAGAATGCTTGGCTCCAAGTGTGAGTTTACAGGCGAATGATATAAATTTGAGGACAAGTCACTGCAAATAACATCTCACACACTAGGCTCATTTCTGCACAACTCTTCTCTTACCTAGTTTTGATAGATTTATTGGTAAAGACGACCAGTTGTCACTATGTATATTTGTGAGTGAAAGTCTGATAGTAGAGATCATACAGATTTTCCAGGGTCTCAGTACCAATTTGCTGCTTAAAATAAACAAACAAACAAATTCCACTTCTTTTTGTTTTCATCTTTTTAACTCATATTCTCTATTGCTCTTTATGGCACACCTTCTCCTCATACTCTATCTGTAAAAAAAAAAAGGCTGTATGTAAAACATACAGTTTCAGCTTGTATATCTCATTCAAGATTAAAATGAAAAACTGGCATATAGAAGACAGACAGCAACTAATGCACCACTTTTACCCGTTGGAAGGCATCTTCACCTGTTGCCCTAGACTACTGGCTTCCCTGAACAAGAAAGACATGAAAGAAAATGAGAGTGTTCCTTCTTTTATTATGCAGTCTTAGACGCAACTCAGCAACTTGTGGGTATTTAAAAACACTTATTTAACCAGGATGAATCCAAAAAAGCAAAAATAGCTATTAACTATTTCTCTAAACTCATTAATGGCTATATGTGTAGTCACTTTAATGGCTTTGGAATGTGCCCTTCTAGTCTTATTCCTTTTGCTGTAGGATTTTTATTGTATTTTTTTTTCCGGTTAGAACTGGGATATGAAATGAGTGGAAAATAGTATTGAATTAGCTTACAGTTGATTAATGCAGAAGACACTCTACTTTATAGTCCATTAAAAAATTGTGGCACCTCTTCTTTGCATGCTGCTGTGAGATTCAAGCTTGTGTGAGCTGATAACCTTTGGTTTGGAATAACAATCATTCATCAGTGTGCAGCAACATTTGTTTTCCCTTAATAAGACAGCACCAGTCCCAGGCCTTGACACTGCCCTAACAGCCAGGTGGCTTACTCTGAGCTACAAAACACTATATTTTAAGAAATATAATTTATGATGGAGGAGAAAAGAGTTCATCTAAGACAAAACTTCTGCTTGGTTTAGCTGTGAAAATACTAGTCTATTTAGCAATTTTGTTAATGCAAGTAACAGTGCTCAGTATTCAGTTCACAAAGGCTGCAGAAATGGTCTGTTCCAAACCCTGGATCAAGGCCATTAAAATCATCAAATCTGAGCACAGCTCTCTTGCTTACCTCTTCTCCTAGCCCCTATGTTAACTGTTTCTAATCAGGTTAAAATCACTTAACTCTCCATCCCATCACCACTTACAGGAAAGTTTACTAGTTTCCTGAGAACTTTCCTACTGAGTATTTGTCAAGCAAGGGACCTCCTCTGCTTCTACCACGTATGAATCTTCTGGTTGAGTGCACGAAACAAAAATCTTCATGCCTACAAAAGGCAGGAGAGAAAAGACACATCCTTTTGAGCCTCACCTCTGCAGCAATTCATAAAGTCCTAAGAACCTTCAGTGAGAGACACTTCACTGGAGAGAAACCCCAGATAATCTGTTTAGCCCCTTACAAATATAAATGAGATCTTGTGAAGTCGATCGGATGAAGCAGAATGGGAAGTCTTCCCTCATGGTTACTTTCCAAGAAGAATTCCTGCTTCATCTAGCAGCAAAGGACTCACAGTATCATTTGCAAAATCACTTATTTGATATCTTTCCATGAAAGACAGACTAGAAAGCTGACACCACCTAGAAAACCCAGAAGAGAATCCTCCTTCCAAAGCAACGTAGGCTGTTTCCTCTCCTGCATAAATGACAGGAAAGAAGGCTGGCCTTTGATGTGAGCAGAGGCACAGAGACAGGTCAGAGAGCCAGGCACGCATTTGGGGTTCAGCACAGCCTCAAACCCAAAGGGCTTGTTTTGGCAACACCTGTAGAAGGGTCAATTCCTTTTTTTTCCACCACAGTAAAAGAGTTCTCGTGAGCTTTGTTTACCTTTGCACTGAGATAGCCTGCAAGTGTCATCCAGGATTTCTGGTATAGTTTTAGAAGTATAAGATTGTTTGAACAGTCAGAGGAAGCTGAAGAGATAAAGAGTTCAGAAAATAAACAACTGAGTGGCAGCTCAGCATCTGCTATCACAGACTCCACAATATCCACAGCTGATGTGCGTGCAGGGACATCCTGCTAACATTTATTTGAATTCAGGACTTCTTAGCTCACTTTTCTTCTCCTTTTTCACTTCTACCTAGCTTCACACTAAAAGGTATTAACAACTTTTAGCTAATAATTTGCCATTTTATAAAAATTGTCCTAGCCAAAAACCATTTTCAGAAATGGACAGCTTACATACAGTAACTTTCAAATTAAACCTTTAAGCATTTTAAAAGGATATCTCTAGGTTTAACTGACTTTTTTTCTCAATTTTCCTAGACAATGACATAGAAACCTAGAGGATACTATTCATACACCCTAATGAGCTGCATTTTCTTCTTCTCTTTAAAGCAAAATGTGTAAATTCTCTGAAATTGCATTAAAGTTAAATTCAGAGAACAGAGGGATGCCGGTCCTTATGAATACTAGTATACACGATAATAGTTCTCTTTAACATAGCATTGTGATTTTTGTTTTAAAATAGATCCCTGTCTAGACATGTACTAAATCTCTGAAGCATCCGTTAGTAATGCATGAACAGTAAATTATATAGCTCTGCTTTGAGATTGGCCATTTCAGTGCTTTACTGAAATGTTATAGAGAAATACTCAGAATAAATGTGCAGCATTTGTAGTAGGAGGAAAGAATTCTGACAGCATTATTGATTAGCCATTTTTTCTGCTCCTTTTATTACCCAGTGTTGAACAGTCAAGTTAAAGGTGCTTAAAATTGCAGCAGGTTCCATAATACTATAGATTTCTAAAGTTCATACAATAATGTCAAAATCAGCTTGCTTTGCCCTTCCTGTATCATCCTCTTTTCTACCTCTTTATTCCTTAGAGCACTCTTGCTAGTATTATATCCCTAATATTCTACAGGATAGAAACAAAGTTGATTATAATCAGGATATTTGGTGGCATTAATGAACAAGTACAGTAATTCTCTCTCTGGGAAGGAGCTCAGGTCTATCTAGTTCAGTGAACAAACTCTAAGGTTGTCTAATAGTTAGAGATTTGTCTAGTCCTTCGTTTCCAAGGTTTAAAGTCCTGAAATAATACTGCAGCTAACACAGCAGAATCTCAATGTGTTCAAGCCTGAAGTGTAGCATGCATCAGAGGTTTAACAAATGGAAACGTCCTTGTTAGAAACACTAACTCTTAGGTTATGCTTTACTGCTGGAAAGTGGCATCAAAAGTCATGATATTGCCTAGTCTTCAGAATATGTGACCTTATTTCCCTTCTACTCTGCTCAGCTAAGGCCTTGGTGGAACTACATCCAGTCTGGAGCATTTCAAGAAGGAAAGAAGTAGGGAGAAAGTTAGTCATGGTAGGGAAGGAGGGCAGGAATGAAGAGTCAAAGATAGTCTGTGAAGCTCTTGAAGACTATCTCAGGTAGAGATACATAAAGTGACCAGGGAATGGGTTTGGATGACCTTCCTTTCAAGTTCAGGAATTGTCAAGAGAGGAAACGGGAAGAAAAACAGTGAGAGAAAGGAGTGGGATATCTCCCATGAGCAGTACAAAAGAACTGAAAACTCCCAGAGAAGTCAACTCCCAGAAAGCTACCAAACTGGAAGGTGGGAGGAGAGACTTTGATATCTTCCTCAACCCAACCCCAAACCTGATTCCTTACCTAGTGATGTGGGAGACTGGACACAGCAGGTTTAACCCCTGCTAATCAGATCCTATGTTCTGCTCAGGAGCTAGTAGAGCCAAACAAGCCCTGAGTCATGATGTAAAGTGCAGAATTATTTCTTTCTTACTCGTACGGCACCTGGTGAAGGACTGAAAATCAAGCAGAAGCACTGTATCCTATTAGGGTTAGCAGACTACCTTGGCAGCAGAAAAAATTGATCCAAATTGGCTTCTCATGAGTTTTGCTTTCAGAGGCACAAATTAATCCTCCTGTTCTTCAACAAGGTCCTTGCCCTTATAGCCCTGCAATATCTTTTCAAAAAAAGTGTCACTTTTTCACGATCTAGGAGCTAAATATTTACTTAAGGGTTAATAGATCTTTGCCAGATTTAATATAAAATGTAAAGGTCTCTCAAAGCCCTCTCACAAACTAGGCAATCTGGGAGGCTGAGTGTTCTTAGGCCTGGGCTATGGCGTAAAATGATGATAAATCTTCCCACATCTTTTTATTTCTCTTGAAACTGAGAGAAAGTATAGAATACAAAGAGAAGCTGGTTTTGTTCCTTCTTGTATACCTCATCAATAGCGTTACCTCTTAAGTTCAAGTCAGTTACACTTAAATAAAATCTTTAAAATAATGATGATGCTGAGGGTCGAAATTGGCACATGACACCTTCATTTGTGCTACTGACAGCTGAGTTGTAAATAACTGACCTTGTGGAAGGCCGGGTGAGGAAGAGAAGGAGAATTTCATGTGAATACATAATCAAATCCAGTATTTATATGAAAGCCAAGCACTTTCGATGAGGAAACCACAAAGATATGAGTTTAGGACAGTGATAGAGCTCTGTACAGTATTTTTTTTCAAACTAAAATGTCTCAGATCTTATGTTGATTTGATGCAGGGTTTTTCTACTTTAAAAAAAAGCACACTCCATGCTTGATACAACTGTCTTTTGGCTATTTACGGACTTTCTCTGTACCATTTAAACATTCTTGTTTGTACCAAAACTTATTAGGAAAACTGCTTATCTTTGAAAAGCCTGTATGTACATAACCTCTAAACTAGAAATAGTGGACAACACTCTTTCTCGTTCAGCCATAGAAAATCTTTCCCAGGAAAGAAGAGATCTCTTCAACCACTGCAGGGAAAATTAAAAAATATATATAGAATTGGAGAAGCTGGTTTGAGCTACTGCTTTCAGGAAGAGTTTAGGAAATTAAACGTACTCGAAAAGAGGTGATAGGAGAGGATGTCAGTCTGTAAACTTAGGCTGCTTTCAGATACAAGTGGCTCCAAGAAGCTAATGCAGCTGGGATTGCACTAAACCAGCTTAGGAGTAACCCCACTGTCTTCTGCGGCTTGATTGTGGGGCAGTAACGCTCTGCTCATGGGGCAGCAGAAAAAAGATAGTGAACACTCATCTCAGATCACTATAGCTATTCTTCCACAGTGACTGTGCATTTTAATAACTGTTCTTTGACAAACAGCAGTTAGCAGGCTAAAGAGATTGGCAGAGATCTAGAGAACTAGTATTTTTCTTATCTGTCTGAAGGAGAGGATGCAGCAATTAGTGAGCTGAAATCTCCCAGACAAGATGGAGAGACAAAGGTGAAAAATGGGGAATTTAGAAAGGCACCACAGATGTGAACCTCTGAAAGGCTGGAAAGGAACCACAAGCAAGAGGAGAAAAAATAGCTCAGAATGGGCTTAACCAAAGGGAAAAAAAAAAAAAAAAGACAAAATGAAAAGATATTTCTGAAATCAATCCAGGATCTGCATCTGAAAGGCTTGCAAGCCCTACCCAAAGGATGCTTCTAATTAGTATGGCCACAGTGAAAGGAAAATGGGTGCAGGGTTTACTTCATATGAATCTATTTCTCAGATGAAGCAGGGAGCAATGGTGTCTTCCAAGCCCTGTTCTCCTATTTGCCAACATATACTGGAAACTCCATACACATGAGGTTAGGTTTTCAACCTGTCTGGACCTCTAGGAAAGGCCGAAGAAGCGCAGGAATTCGGAGACCAGGGCGTTCCCCTTGCAGGAACTGACCTTGGCAGTGTATTGGCACCACGCTGCCAGGCCCCTGCTCCCTCCACCCCCTTATCTTCTGTGTGCTTGTTTACTTTTGCAATAGCCTGACGTGCACATGCTTAGTGCTGGTTTAGTGCTTTCAGCTGTATTTCAGCCAGGTACACAAATACTTTCCAAACCCCAGGAAACCCAGAGACACTACATAAGAGCCTACATATCTTGCTTTCTTGGCAATTCAGAGAGCCATCTGGGCCTCAACAGCCTTCCTGTAAAATTTATTTTTTTCTCTCTCTCTCTCTCTCTTTAGAGAAGATCCCCCTACCAGCCCTGGAGCCCTCTGCTTGCTCCAGAATTTTCAGTATAAAGCAACATCTCTTTTTCTGTTCTGCCATGGTGAGGCACATTGGACAAGTGTTAGCAAGTTAATCTGTTTACATGAATATCGTGGTTTGGAAATCCCACCAGCTGATATTCTGAACACTCTTGCTACAGCCGGTGCTACCGATGAAAAACAATTTTAATTCTAAACGCTGCATCTGGAATTTGCAGCTCTAAAGTGCGTATCTGATTCTGCTCTTAGAAGATCTGCAAAACACAGTGATGAGCCTAGCTTTACTTAAGTAGATTGTCATTTAGGGTGCATCTGCACTACTGTTTTAATCCAGACCAGGAGAGTGAAGTAAATCTCCTGGCTGCCCCCACTTACCATGCTTTGGTTCACGTGGCAGAGCAGTCTTGGAGCAGGTGAACTGCACTGCTGCCGGGGGAACGCAACCTAATACACGGCAGCCACGGGCAGACGTCGAGTCTGCTGGGGCAGAGCAGAGGCAGCACGAGCAGCCCTCATGCTAGGAGTGGGGAGCGTGAGCCTCAGCAGCTCTGCTCCTGTGGTCCACACCACCTGCTCACGGAGGTGCAGCTGCACCGGCCCCTCCATCCCTGTCTGTGGAGACTTTCATGCCCCTAACACCAGCAAAGCCTCCAAACTGCCACATAAGAATTTCATAACCAGTTCCAGCTTTAGCTTTGCTGGAGCGAGGCTGTTTTGAGCTTTGATGGAGATGGACACTAGAAATGAGAAACACTGCCTTTCCTGCTGTTTTGTCATGGTTGAGAGCAGAATGCAAGTCCTGCCCTTTACTCCTGCCTTCTCAGGATATCAGTATTACTGTGCACAAGTTCTGGGTCAGGAGAGAGGAGCCCAGCACTTAAACACATGCACTCTGGGCTCGGTTCCTTGTCACTTCCCATTCTACTTCCTATTTGTCAGACTTACTCAAAGCACAGCTCTGCATTTTTCTTTAAGGCTGATGTTACAGTAAGCTTTACAATATTTTTACAGAAATAGTCCTAGGATGAAAATCGTTATGCGGCTGTATGCACAAGCGTAAGAGAATGCTGTGAATACCAGACTAGTTATGCAGGAATTTTGCTTTTTTGTTTTCTTCAGCAATGCATTTTATTTTCATCCTTTCATCAACACATCCTAGTGTTTAAACAATAACTCTTTTAGTTCTGAATTCTCGTAAAGGAGACCCTAATATTATTTTACATGGTTTTTAATGCCATTAATAATCCCGTTAAATTTATTCTGGCTACTTATGGAGTAAGATAAGATTAAGACTAATGTTTTCAAAGTCTTTTCCTTAACATACCCCATCTTTATTTGGGCCAGGCCAGAGTTGGTTTTTCTTACTCTTAATTTCTGTCTGGGCAATACAGGCTAAAACATGGCAATGAAAATGACAGCCTGTATCATCTTCTACTCAATCTGCTGCAGGAAGAAACTCTGGGCTTCCTCCCGCTCTCTTGGGGATCATGAAAAAATCTCCATAATGGGGACAGCTTCCCTGTCACTGGATCAAGTTGTCTACAAGGATTTTAGCCTCACTGCTCAGAGAAATTGTAAATAGCTGAGGCACCCGGAAAGGAGAAATCTTGAATAATGATTCTGTCATTTACGGTGAGGTGCAATCAGCACTACTAATGCACAGCTAATTATTTTATTTTAGAAAAAATAACAAGGATGAAGAAATTGATATAAATTATCGCTGATTTAGTCTTCGCGAAACAGCAGCAGACTTAGAAAGCATATCCACAAGTTTCTTTAAGGTCTGCAATGTTTGAACTGCCATATTTTTCCCCTCCTAGTTTGAGGTAGGGTATCAAATTCAACTCTTTACACTGCTTAAATCCCAAGCAATTTTCTGGAGTTATGTGGTTTCACACCAGTATTACACAACAGAAATTCATTTAATAGCATAGGAGACCTCCAAGCTTCTTTTTTTCCCCCTTTCTCTAGTTTAACTGCACTGAGTAAGGCTGGACATTGCAATCAAAATCCTGTATCGCAGCTTGCCTTTAAGCTATCTAAAATGGTGAATGACTGAAAAGTACCAGGACATGGACTGCAGCTATAGAAGAAGTAACTTGTGAGCAATTCAGACATAATTTCTTTACAAGAAGGGCATTATGGAATAAAACGCTTGGGGCACTCAGGCAGCAAGACAAGCAAGGATCATAAATCAGCGTTGAAATATAAACTGGGCAACTGAAAGTGGGAGTAATAATAGGGCTTGATCTCACTGGTTAGAGCTGTCATTTAAGTCTGTGATAAATAAATGTGCCGATCTGAAGAAACAACAACAACAGCAACTGGGATAGCAGAAGGAAAACCTGGGGCTGGTGAGACGAGGAGGAAATAACAGTTCTCCTCTTGGTGTACTGCACCCAGCTGTGAAACAATCCTGTTTCAGTATCGCCAGCAGCCAACATTGCAGTCTCCAGATAAAGATAACTTGATTTTACATGCTTCTTTAAGAAGATGCAGGTTATTTTTCCTTGCTCAGTTCTTCTCCTTCTGCGAAGTCAAGCTGGGAGGGGGAAGGGTTTTTTTCTCCTTTTGCTTGTTTTTTGGTTTTAGTTTTTACTGAGTTTGAAGGACATCAGTTCTTGCCCTTTAAGCTCAGTAATCAAAACCCCCGGCACGGTACATTACCTTCCTCACTGCACAGATAGACCATTTGGTCATGGTCAGATACTGTTGTCACCTCAGCAATTCAGCACCACCTCTGATGAGCAACGGGTGGATTTTGGGAAGAAATCAGGCTTTTTACTATATGTGGAGCTCAGTCCAAAGCTTCAGTAAGGAGTTACTCAGTGAAAGACACGCAGAGAAAGCAAATAAACTGCAGCAGAAATGATCTGAGGTGGGTTCAAATATTTGAGCAGGCCCAAGATAAGGGGAATGTGTGAATGTAAAAATAAAAGGGTTTTATGGCAATTTAAGAAGATCAATTCTGCTGTATGAAATATGGAATATATGGAATCTCCCTTAATTTCTCCTAGTGCTAAGAAAAATCTGCATCATTAGAATAATTTTTTTTTTTAATGAATACCAGACCAGCTCAAGCATTTTAACATACTTTCCTTATATCAGGAACCAATCATTAATTGATTGTAACAGTAACAGTTTATTCTCTAGGTCACAAGGTAATTCCCTTTGCCTTAAAAGGGATATGGAATAAGAATTATTTAAAGATCTTTCTGTTTCCTTAGTGGTTTATAGTACTAGCCCCAAACCGATTCCTGCAACGTAACAAGAGCGTTCCTCACTCCTCCAAGCTTGCTCTGGACTTTAAGTGTCCTCAGAGGTGTGTCTGCCATGTTGATTTATTTGTATTTGTTCTTTTCAGAAGAGGATGTACTTTGGCCTAGAGCTTAAGTCTGAATTGGACATAACCAACTTAAAACTCAAATAAACTATATCCAAGCTCTATCCAGGGTTCAGTTTTAGAGAAAACAAGAGCAGTTATCAAGGAAGAAAATACAAGCCTTGTTGCATTAGTAATGGCGGATTATTCTTCTTACCTTTGTACAAAATGAAAGCCTATTAGACCTGTTCCTGCACAGGCTGCTTCTACTTCTTTTATCCAGCAGCAAGGCAACTTAATCACAAAGAGCTCATTCCCAAATATGGCTGAGAGCATCCTCCGCTGCACCCAAAGATTTGGCATCTTCAGCTTCCGTTGGAGCCTTGCCAAAGGGACATTCACTTATTCATATATCTTATTTCACAAATTTCTTCCAGCATGAGTGGTTTTCTCTTAGGTCTCTATCCTTTTAAGACCATCACAACATAACAGTCGTATCAAAAGAAACACAGTACCTAAACCATAACTCACCATGTTCATGGAGCTCTTCACAGAGTCCATACTTGACCTATTATTAAAAGAGAACTGGCATTAAAAGTGATATTCTAAATTATCTATCTTCGCCCCCACCCATGCAGGGATATAATTATTGTCAGTTTGGAACAGGGACAGGATTGCTATCACACAGGATTTCAAAGCTAATAATTGTGATAAACAGCCTCACAGCAATGTCACAGAATCTGAAATCCTACACGTCTACTTTCCCCACCACTCCCTTTGTTGTCCCCTGGGGGCTCTGCTAAGTGCTGGCTGCTAGGTGAAGTGTAACATTAGGATATCAGAGTTTTGACAGAAATTCATCTCTTTGGGAGTTAGAAGATTCCCCTCCGTTTAGTTGTAGAATGTGAGCAATAAAATGATAACCAAAAAAGCATTTCAATTATTTAATTATGTTAGGAAAATCATTTCCTTCCTGGATCTCCTGAAGAAGTCCTTCATACTGCAGGGCAACTGCAAAGGAAATACCCTGTGTACAGATTGCCCAGACTAGCCCATGCTCATGGTTAAGAGCAATAAACTTTGTTAGATGATGGGGTGACTCTGAGTGAAGGATTTCCCCAGTAGCACTGCGAGTGGAAGAAGGAAATACATCTGAATTCAGAGTTCTTTGAAATACTGTAGAGTACAGCAATGAACTGAGTAGGGATAATACCCCAGGGTATTATCTGGTGCAGTTTTTGTCATGTCAGTTATAGACAAAGCAAAGTTATTTATATGCGAGTGTATCACATATACTTGTACATGTATATGTGATATATGTATCACATGTACTTGTACATGTACTCATGTAGCTACTTTCTCTTATATATATATATATATATATATATATATATATATATCCCTATTATGTATATAACAAACACTTTCTAAAATCTTAAATTATAACACTATGTAGCAAGCAGAGGTCTATGCTTTTACAGTATATTGACAGTAAGACTACATAATTAACAGAGCTATCATAATATTATGGGCTTAGGGATTTTTATACTTGCGATGCAAAAAATGAGTCCGTAGTCTGCACTAAGAGCCTGGAACAAGCAAACAGATTTTTTTAAATGAAGAAACAGTGGCATTTATTAACGTTGACAGTGGCATTCACTAAAATGCTTTATTTGAACACCACTTTAAGGTGGGGGAAATTTAGACAGCTTAACTTCACAGAAATAGCTAAATTGCTACAGAATAGCTAATAGCTAAATAGCTAATTAGCTACAGAATAGTTAAATCTGATGGTGTAAATACGCTTTGATTTGCCGTAGTGGTGGCGCAAAATCCCCTGTTTTATATTATGTTCATCTTTTCTTGGCAAGTTTTGTTTTCAATGGTTTTGGATAGCAGGAAAGCAAAGTCCACTGGACAGGAAGAATTAGGCTAATGCTACTTTCCCAAATTAGTGTGTGACGGGATTGCTTTGGTATTTGCTTTAGAATAGGACTGCAGAAAATTTCAAGCTAGACTGCAAGATCCCTGCATGAGAAGACATGTGAACATAAACTAATAATAATAATGATGATAGTTGCATCCAGCTGGAATTCAAATTCCCTCCTGAGCTCCATCAGCAGTTTTCATTAAGTAAGGTATAGTTACAGCTTTTAAGTTTTTCAGTTAGGCAGCAAACATCAGTGTAACCTCAAAAGGACACGTGGTTATGATTACCCCTTGAGGACAACAGCTTTTCACAGCATTCCTAAAATACATAGAGTTGCAAAAAGACTTAAGGTCTTTAATTTCTGATGTTTAAGGCCTAATTGTCTTTAAAATACCTGATTCTTCAAATTCCCTGCATCGTTGTCTCATGTATTGCTAAATATTAGGAATGCAAAGTAAAGTTAATTAGCTAGCGTGCTAATATTCTTGTAGCCTTTGTAGTCACTGGACAGACTTTCATCAAAAACAAAAAAAAAAAACAATTGAAGGTAAATATGAACAAGCAAGACAAAATATGGATCCTGGCTATAATTATGTATTGATTTGCTCTTTTTACCCAAGTCAATAACAATGGTTCATTTTTGTAAGCAAGGGTATGAGCCTAGTCCTGTGGAAAAGCTTCAGCTTTCCTGGTGAAAAACAGACTGCAAGCATTTGCCTGTGCTCTGGAAGGTGAGCACAGGTCACATGGTCTTCCAAAGTGTCCCCTTGCTGATTTTGCAGCTATCCTTGTTATACTGAGAACAAGTGTTGAGGCTAGACCCTGCATGTCATCTAGAACTTTCTTATACATCATTTGGAGTTACCATTGAAGAGAAGGAGTTAAGTTTGTAAATACAATTTTCAGAATAGCTTCTCTGTGCTAACATGATCATTTTCTTATTATTTTGTGGGTTTTTTTCCATTTCTACATTGGTTGTTCTGATTAATTTAGGTAATTGCAGTTCAGTCAAAATGCATGATTAGATTCTGAGGCTTACAAATCACATAAAACATGAGGGAAAGATCTGATACTACAGCTAAAGCATTGTTGGCTGCAATCCAGTCCAGTTTGGTCTCTATGATTTGATGAGGAAAAACGAGGGCATGGTATTAAATTCGACAGAACTGAAAGCAATAATGGGAAATCTATGAACAAAACATTTTAAAACTGGATGGCAATTAACCAAAAAAACTGGGAGCCAGACCCCAGACAATCTTCTCTTCACGTTCCTGTCATATTGAAAAGCTGAAAAAAATTTATTAGATTCAAACATTTTATAAAGCTTTTTCATCTTTTAAGGAAAATCTCTAACTCCACTGTCATTTTGCTTAAAATGTTGAAATTCTTGGATTTGTGAGCTGTTTTAATGTGGCTACGCTTGTTCCAGCAATGCACACGCTCACTAAATTAGCATTAGACTTATTAGACACTTAGGTCTAATAATAAGTACTATAATCCTAATCTTCTAAAACTGCAAGAGTAAACACAGAGACAAAACCCATGTCGGAGTCTTTTAGAGGGATCCCAGCCACACTTCACACAAACCCAGGTGCTTCAGGCAACCTCATTTTTAACCATAAATCTCTGTACTTAAAGCTAGCATACAGACAGTGACCTATGACGGCTGTCCCACAGGTTTTCGCGTTTCTAAAACACACGATAGATGAAACAGGAACACAGCAAGATCGAGCAGCGTACTGGGTGGCAAGTTGAGAGCCGGAGTGATGGGGCTCATTAAGCCTCCCCCAAGGAAGATTGTAATTACCGCTCCGTGGGCCCAGTAGGCTCTCTGGCCGACCGCTGTTATCTCACAAGCAAAGTGGCAGCTATTTTGTCAACCCTCAAGCCCCCGGAGATTAGCTTCTAAAAGAGGGAATATAGTTATTAATTTGAGTATATAGATCTGAAAAGGCCAAAAGTCCCACACTAACACTTCTTACTGCATGTGTCACTGCATATGTCATACTGCACGTGTCTTCCATAGCGGAAGAGTGCAACGTGCAACACGGCAGGTAACGTGGGGGTTTGCCCCCCACCCCGGTTGGCACACACCAATGCCAATATGGAAAAACATTCACTACTTAGTCTCCACATAAAACCTATTTTTCTTCAGTACTAAAAGAGAACCACAAAGATGATTTAAAGGCTAAATAATTCCTCATCAGCAGATATTACAGAACTAGTTAGTGTAGTTTAAGAAAGCTAAGTCTGAAATGTTGTTTGACTATAGAAAATAGGCAGCTTTCATACTAGAGGATATTTAATCTAGGAGCGAGAGGCGTAAGAACCACCACTGGCCATTTTTAACCAGAAACTGAAGCCAGAAAGTGAAGCCAGATTCACATTTAGATGAGATATTAGACAAACCTTTAACAAAGGAACTTGTAAGTTGGCTTCTTATGTTTGGATCAAGACAGGGTGCCCTTCTGGAAGATACACTTCAGACAAAAACAATGTAATGGCTGAATACAGGGCACATTAGGAGAAATTTAACACCCAGGGAAGATGACCTAGAGGTCCCTTTTAGCCTTCTGAGTCTATTAATTGTAATATCAAAGACATCAAATAAATATTGAATATTCAGCAACATCCATTTTGAAAGAAGGTGATCTTGTTTCCATGGCAACTAGCACGCAAACCAATAGTTGCTCACGATTTCTATCAGATTCTGTATGCCTGTCCTTTGAATAGTGTAAGTGTGGCCCTACATCAGCTCCATGAATTTTAGAAACTACTTAATTAAAAAAAATCTGTATTTAAACCAAACATGTAAAAAAATCTTCTATTTGCATAAAATACAAGATGACCTATGCGTTTTCACTTATTACTTAGGATAATTAGTTTCTCTTTTGTGATTCATAAATTCCAGCAGATGCAGCAAAAAATGTTACATAAAAAGCTTTTTAGGGTAATTATGTCTTCAGCTGGAAATTTTGACATTTGTGATCTCTCACTTTGATCGCTACTATTAATATCTCCTTAGCAGATATGATGTGCCCACTGTTCAGAGCCAACTAATTGATAGGAAAAGCTGCCTGGAGTTGCAAGAGTTTTCTATTCTTTGTTTCAGTTTAACTGACAAGGTTGCACTGAACAGGATCATTAGTTTTCTAGTTAGTAGACTACTCAGACGGTAGTAAAAATGTGACTATGACTGGCAAAAAGCTGGGATGTCAGTCCTTTAGCTGATATTTAGATGTTTGTTTATAATGTGCATGCATTTGCATTAAGGTAGTTCCTGCAGCTTTTGTCCACTTCAGAATCCTATTGCTTTAGCAGTGGAAAACGCACAAGGTTATATTATCCAAGGTAACAGTATACAAGGTTATCCTAACACCGCAGAGCTGGCAAACAAAACAAAAAAAAAAAGGAAAGAGAATAAAAATACAGAATTAAAATATACTTATTGATAGACAGGGAACTGACAGAAGGAGATTCAGATAATCCAGTTGCATGTTAAGAACTGCAGTGTTATGAATCCAACAGGCGAAGTTCCATATAGCATCTACTGAGATAAGCAAGTTGCGTTGTACTCTGAAGGTGACATACCATACATTAACCATATAGGAAGCCAGGATGTTTAGGCTCCTCAAATAATCCTAAAGTACATGGCATCCATCCACCTCAGAGAGATTAAGGGGCTGCCCAATATCATACAGTGAGTCTTTGGCTGAAACGGGAAACTGGCCCACACATCATTTTGCTCCAAATAATGGCCTGGGCTACCCTTGCTGTCAGAAATTCTTCCTTCATGAGCAGCCTACAGTTCTCTCCTGTCCTCCATATCAACCCGTTTAGTACAAAAACCACTTCTTCTCCTTGTATAAATAGTTTGTAAAGCATTATCTCCCTCAGGAAGCTGCTTAGATGTTGGGTCACTTCATTGAGAAGAATCACTGTCGGAAATTGCCCTTAAAAGGATTACATTATAAAAGTATCAACACTTGATATGGCTCAGCACAGTTTTTCTTGTTTGGAGAATTGAACTCTTATTTGCCGCTTCTCATATGTAGCTTAAAACACACCTAGGATGGCATTCAACCATTGAGTCTAGCAGATGAGTACTACTTTTCTATATACTGTAGACAGTTGGCTACCACATGAAATATTCTATGCTTTGTGCGTTTCAAATATTTCTCTTGATTAGAACGTTTCCCAACAAGCTTGAACAATTTGTCTTCTTCCTCTGACCTTGCTAATGAAAGAGGCTCTAACAAGACAACCTTCCTGTGAATGCTACGTTCGCATCTCATGATCTGCCCTTCCATCTCATCCTTTCTTGCAGACAAGAAAGAACAAACTTACATTTCCTACTGTCTACAGTCCACTTAGAAGCAAGTGAAACATAAGAGAGGAAAACCACCAGATCCTGCCTCATTCAAGCATATTGGCCTAAATATGCTAATAGGCACAGACGTAGAGTATATAGATGATGTATTGCTACCAAACTGTTATAGTTTTTGAATTAGTTAGATGTGACGTGACATATCATTTTGCTACACTGGAGCAACACTTTTAAACCGTTTACGGTTGAAACCTAAGCTTCTCAATAAAAGAGTTATACACCATGGATGTGGTTATTTACTTACACATCCAGGAAAACTACAGATTGCAGATCTGGCCTCACTGTTGTGCATTCTTTTTACATAGAGAGCATAACTCTGATACCATCCATTTATTTACAGGACTGCTGGGCTTGTCATAACAACCCGTCTTCTTCACTTTCTCCCCTACCCCTGCCCTCAGAATTGGCAAAAATAAGAAATGGAGGTAGAAAAGAGAGATTTCAGGAAAAGAAATAGCGGCATTAGTGTGCACTTTTTAAGATTAGGAGGGGAGATGACTGTTATCAGTGTTAGAACAAAGACAAGCCTCTGTTATCAGACTTATCAGATCCTGCTTCCGCTGGACTATGAGACAAGGCCAAATGCCCTCAGATGTGTGGATGAAATACCTTTTGTCTGAGGATGCCAGGCTCAATATAGCTATGTCCTGTGGGTAGCAAAACATCACCTAAACTCTGAGCTGTATCAGAGGTTGGACAGTATCCTGGCTTCTGGTTCAATCAAATTCATACACGCTGGCCCAAAAGTTTGTAACAAAAGAAAATAAAGCATCCAGGAGTCGTAATCTGACAGTCTATGAAAATTATTTACTTTACTCTCCTAGTCTCTTTTCCGACCTTCTGCAAAAAACCCCCCTTGCATCCTCCAGTACTTGGTCACTTGGCAGCAGGGAGGGCAATCTTTTTCCACATACAAGAGAGTCTGCCAGAAAAAGATACGCAACTGCAGGGTCCAAAGTAATTATTTGTTGTCTCATAGGCACAGCAGGCAGTTAGGAGTAACGCGTTACAACGCTGAGCACTAACAGACTTCCCTCCCTGTGCAAAACCCCCGATGAATCGCTGCTGACCAGGCCGTCAGGCAGGGGAGGAAGGGTCAGCCTCCATCGCACCTTGCAACAGCTCATCCCCACTCCTGCTGGCTCTGCACCTTCCGATTCTCCGCAGCTTCCTTGGGGTTTTGTATCTTCCCATGCAGTATTTTCCCTTTCTAATCCTTGAGCTGCTGATTATTACTAACTCAACACTCACACCTTGGTCTTTGTTTTTCACTTTTATTTTCTTGCACATCCATATCTCAAACTTCCTCACACCTTGATAACTTTCTCGGTAAGAGTGAGCCAAAAAGCATGTGGCTCAGCTGCACCAAATTAGGCCTTGATCACAAACAGCTGAACTGGCCAACAGTTACATTGTGATCATTTTAACTTGAAATCTGTATAACCTGGCACTTACTACTCCATTTTCAAGAATGATTTCTATTAGTTCTTTTCCTTTAATACTTCTGTTGAGGCAATGGCTGGCCAAGGATCAAGACTCCAGTTCTGTCTCGGCTATTTTGAGAGCCTTTTCCACAGCCTGAGTAGGTATGTTTGTCCTTCTGTCACGACAGACATCTCTCATATAAACACAGTGAAGTTCCCACCCACTAACCCACAGATGCCAGAAAATAAGGGAATATGAACTCAGCAAAACTCAGGTTAGAAACGTTTGCTTGGAGCACTAGAGAAAAGCTAAATCCTCCAGAAAGTTTTGATCGAATGCAGAATGACAAATCTGCCTCACCTGTACAGCGTGGAGTTCAATTCCTTGAGAAACTGTCACTACCTTTTCACAACAGCGGCAGGGAAATCTCTGCCTTTATTTTTGTAATTGCTGTCTTGGTGCTGCTTAGCAATGCTTTCACTTTGGTACGAGAGCAATCACTCTCATTAGATGTCAGAGCTAGACATCACAGAGCTTTTGTTTGGCGTACAGAATGCAAAATGATGATTACGAGTCTGAGAGATAGAGAGAGCTCCTAAAGTGAAGGGGTGCCCCCTCTGGAAATTAAGCAACTGACAGATATTAGAACACATTAAACGTGTACAGGAGCTGAGGCCCCTCTCTCAGAGTTCATTGCCATATGCAAAAATCAGCTAATTCACAGTGGAACTGAAAGGCATATTTGCTTGCTGCAGGACAGGTTACTCAACCTTATCTCATATGAAAATGCTGGACTGAAAAACGAAGGTGCCAGTGATGACCTCCCAGGAGCACTGGCCAATTAACATCAGCACCAGAAACTTCCAAATGTCATTCAAATCTCACCCATGGGGAGATGCCAAAAAATGTTTTGTAGTTTTGCATCAACTAACTCCGCATGGTGGGCAGTGCCTTGTTTCTTATCAGAGCACAGGAGGACTTCTGCCTTTATCCCTTGTGATGTAAGTAATGATTAATCAAGTGTGAAATATTATTGACAACAGTCAGTGATGAGACTGAGATTCACGCACAGAGTTTAAGGTCATGCCTAGTCTGGACATGGCCTCATCTGGTCTTCTGTTTATCTAATGAATATAGAGGGAGAAAGGTGGACTCTGAGTCTAGAAAGGGGAAAGACTACTTAGACAAGAAATTCAGATAGCTGCAATAGTGACTACCTCCAAGTTTGAGCGTGAAGTAAGAGTAAGAAAGAAGTAAAATGTTTAGACTCTCCCTGTGAGGAAATAAGAGTGTCCAGGAAAAAAAGATAAGGGGGAAAAAAAAAAGCTAGAACATGACATATAAGAAGAAAAGGGCTTAAACTTAGCAGAGTCTAAGAAGAGACAGGGACTGAGGAGTGACAGAACAGAAGAGTCTGCACTGATTAGAGAAAATCAACTACAATACAAAGCCTCCCTTGATTAAAAAAGCATTTTGACACATATGTCATATTTATTGTTCAAAGGCTTGCTTGTTATCTTCTTCCTGTTATTTCTGTTGCTGCATTTTTCCATGATCCTACTTGCTTACTTCAAAAATAAAAAAAAACAAACAGTTAGCCTAGCAGTTAAGAAAAATTCTATTTCAAGGAAGCTAAAACAAGTATTTAAGATTATCCCCCATCTTTCCCTCTTCAGATGGCAATTGCTGAGAATATTCCTTTTTACATGGACACTTCTGCAGTATCCTTGCTTTAAGGAGTTCAATAGCAGGTACTAGAGACACATGGTATAATGATTTGCAGTTGAATTAGCTCTTATGTAGATCTATGTCATGTGAGAGACCAGAAGAGGAAAACCATGCACTTTTCCCCAGTGGAATGATGTTAGCCTGCACAGCGTATTCCCCCTTTCTCCAAGGGCAAGGGCAGCTTCATTTTTAATCCCGCATGACTTGTTCATTCTCACCACCATCTAGGAGAAGCTTTTTCCTTCCTCAAAAAAAAAAAAACCAATCCTCACCCTACCTCCCTCAAACACCGCCTCACAAGTGCAAATATCATTAACAAAGTCTCATTAGAACAAGAACTAAAGGTTCCCACTCACACTGCATGACCCACAAAACATCTTCCCCCACACCAGTCTCTATGTGAGCAAACCCTATCACTATAAATACCCAACTGAGACAAATCAGTGAGCTCAGGCCTGGCAGCAATCATTTTGAGGACTGGGTGGCAGATGGCAAAGGATTTAGCACAGCTAAGTCCTATCAGATTTCCTCAGGGGTCTGTAACAGAGCCCCATCTGAGAGGGTCAAGAAGAACAAGCTTCCACCTGCAGAAAGCCATTACCTCATCCAGGCAGTCTCACCCCAGCTTAAACATACCTGCTCTGCATCCAGCCCTTGCTCAGTTCCAAGGATGAGTACCACAGGGCATTTGGTGAAACCCCTTTTGCAACTGAGGAAAAAAAACCTGTGAATTAAGTAACCACATGAAAGGAAAAGCAAAGAAAATAAAATCTGATCTCTCACTCAGCTAGAGTGCTTTTTGAGAATGGCCAAGAATACCCACTGAAGACTTTATTCTCAACATAGAAGTGGTCTAGGATGACTTCTGCTTCTTAGAAATTTGTCAATAATAATGCAGCACAAGACATCTCTTTTTTCACTAGATTTTTCAATATAAATTGTAGAAAACATTTAATCCTTACATTCTTATTTAAGCCTTACAAGCTCTGTGTACCCCCTACAAGCTCTCTGTAGTTAAAGAACTAAAATAATCAGTTACCTAGCATGGAATTACCTAGTTCTTAATTCTCATTAGAAATAAGTAGGTACATTAACTTGATTTAAAGATTTTCTTTTTCCATTAGAATAGAAATAGTTTGGTTTGATTATCTTTGGTAATCTGATGTTGTCCTTCACAGCTGAGATTTGAATAATATTAAAAGAGATAAACTTCTTTGTTATAAGTGTGAACCTGTAATTAAGAGTAAGTTTCTGTTAAAATCATCCTTTCCATAGTTTTTCAGGTTACTCTTTTTGATTGAGTGATAAACAGACAAAAAATAAGTTTTAATTATTTAGATCTTTGTAAGAGAACCTAGCACATAAAAATACACGTCCAATTTTAAGTTTCAGGATAGTTCAGCTATTCCATGTATTTCTTAACTTATTTGCTTAAAAATGAATTTTTCAAAAAATAGGATTATCTTTGCCTGAAAAGGGAATACAGATGACATTTGCAAAAGCCTCAAGATTAGAAGTATTGTCAGCATGATGGAGGACTGGAATAATGTATAGAAGAACTATATGACCTTGAAAATGAGAGTAATATTAAAAACATAATGGTCATATCCTTATGGAACAGTAACAAGAATTTCTGCTATAGACAACGGGCTTGAATGAGGAAGAGGTAGGTGTATAAGTCAATCACGAGATAACTGTGAGCTGTCAGGATGATGCAGACACGAAAAAGACAATTGTAATTTTAAAATATTTTCCATAGAGACAGGGAATTATTAATGCCATCATACAAGGCACTGGTGAAACTTCATTTGCTATATTACAGGTAATCCTGGCCAGCAATATTGAAGAATGATGAATTGAAATAAGTTCAATGCAGAAAAAAGATATTAACATGATGAGGGTAGCCATCAGCTAATTTCTGAGAGAAATCACTAGAGTTTGTTTAGCCTTGAAAAAATGTGCCCGAGTAGGGAAACTGATGTTCTCTCTCTATAAATGTATCAATGAAGTAAACACCAGGCAAGGAAAAAAGTTATTTAAGCTTAAGGACAGTGACGACTGAAGAAAAAAATTAGCCTAAAGTGACATGAATATGCATAAACTAGAAATGAAAATAAGATCTCTGAACAGCAAAAACAATTCAAAATTGGCTTTGGTTGCAATTTTTCCTAATAGAAGACCATGTGGTGGTTCTTTTGTTAAATTTATTTCTTAAAAAATGTTTGTTAAAATGTTTCCATGCCTTTCTCCACAAGGAGACCACAAGGATATCTTTAAAAAACAGGAGGAAGGAGCAAATAAATAGGAAATTCTGAGCCTGAAACTTGCCATGACAATTGTAAATCTTCGTTTTCCTCTAACAGCCACCAACTCTTGTCTGCCCAGGCAGGCCTCCAAGCAAGTCAGCTCAAGCTCTCCCGTGCTAGAAGAGTGTACCCTCCGGTTTAGTTTCCAGCCTTAACATGTAAGGCAGCAACAGCGTGACAACACAAGTCGAACTGCAGCAGTGACACTTCCCTTTGAGTGATCCATCTCTTCCCTCGTGTTGGCACTGATGGGTATCCGTTCCTGATATCAATCTGCTCAACTATTCTTTTCCGTTTGTTTTGATTAGACCTTTTTTCCAGCGTGATTTTCAGCTCCTTTATCTGTTCAAACTAGCTCACCCTAGGATCAGCTGAAGCCCAGTGCTGGAAGGGGCGAACACACAGTAAGCAAGAGTAGGAAGGACAAGACAAAAACAGCACCCTCTTAGATGAACTTGAACTGCTTGGAACTACACCCAAATGATATTGCAGTGCTAATTCACTTTCTCTCCCACTTCTATCTCCTTCACAAGTTGCTGAAAAATCTTCCTGATGGTCTTTTAAAAGTAAGGGAGATGGAATATCTGGAAAAAAAAAAAAAGGAAAAGAAAGAAAAAGAACACAACCAGCAAGCTTAGTGCAGAGCATGGGTCAGCTGGTAGGCAAGTGGGTTCTCTGAGGTATTTCCACCCTCTGCCTGGCTGCAGGCTTCAGGAGAACAAGGAAGGATAAGGATGAAATGGGGAGCATTTTCCTAGCTTGATGCCTATCATCAGCCGATAAATGGCCAAGGCTCTTTCCTGACTTGCCTACGAGCACAGTGAGCACTACTGCTCAGGACTTAAGTCCTAGTTGGTTTTGGATTTTTTCACTTAGTTTTGATTCCTGGAGCATTATTCCCAGAAGGCCAGATCTCAAACTCTAGAAACCAATTTAAAGTGACAGTGAAGCACAGATAAGCTATTTCAAGGTACTAAGTGGCTTTCAAGAGCTGGTTAAGCTGTCTGCATACACATTGCCAAACTGGAGCAAGGTAGTAAAGATAGCGTTAAGTGTCCCTGATGCAACTTTCTCTATCATTGTTCACAGAACTACCAACAGCCCCTTTTCCTTCCTTAAACCCCTTTGGGGCCTTCCTGACTGCCTCCCTCCAGCCTTGGGAGCTGAGGGCCTCCTACGATCTTAACAGACATTACAAACCGCTCTGCAAAGTGTCAAGATGTTTATCTTTTAAGAGCTGGAGAAGCTCATTTGTTGATGTAGGAAATCTAAAGTTCAGACTTTGGCTTACAGGTCTGGGCTAAAGGGCCAAGTTAAAAAGCGATGAGCAAGCGGCTGTACTCTGGCAACATTTCTGCCTCGCAGCAGACGAGTGCAGCAGGGCCCCTCCAGGCTTAGGTGATAGAAGCGCTCACTTCCAAGAAATCGTGAGCCAATGCTGCAACACTTGACCTCTTTCAAGATGTGACTCCAAATCTTTAGGTTACAGTACAATGTCAGTCAATACAGTTCAGAAATTCTTCTCTTTCCTGCCTAGAAATCACATCTGAATGCATTCATTGTTTGAATTTTCCACCAGATTCCTAAGATTCTCTGGCAAAGCACTATTCAGATTCTGCTTAGTTTAGGTGATTAGTCCAGAGATATAATGACTACCTCTGGCCAGAGACTAGAGCATGATTATAAGGCTATTTATTGGACAAGTTTCAATCTTACAGGCAGGTTCCTTTGCCTATTGGATTTGTTTTCAAAGGAAAATTGGGTAACTCTTTTTCCCTAAATAATACATACAGTCTTGGGAGGGAGCAAGATTATTCATAAATCTAGGTTGAAGTTGTTTAACTGGTTGAAAAAAGAGAAAACAAATACGAAAAATTCACAAAATTTCATTTTAGTGTTGCCAGAAACATTTTGTCTACTTCCAGAATAGTTTCTTCCCAAATTGCCTTGATTTTATAAAAGGTAGAAGTTTTTAAGTATTATTGTCTTTCAGGTCAAAAAAATATTTCAGATTGACCCTAATTCATATCTTTTTCCCCTTTAATTTTTGTTTCCGGCACCAACCAGCAGAAGACCATTATCCACCTAGCATACGCCCCTGGAAGAGGAAAAGTCTGTTTTCTTTCACATCTGTAAGCCTCAGACTGTCCTCTAATTAGAAAATTTACATCAGTTGAACTATCGGTCCTATCCAATCAATTCCAATATTGGCTGCGCCACCAAGTAACAGCAAACCTCTCAACTGGTTTTCAATGCACTGCAGTTAGGTAGTCTGAAGAGCTCAGAGTTGCATGCAGTTAATTCTCCCACCACAAATAAGCAGAATTATTTAAAAGTAACAGTTTTGTATACCTGTTCCAGTGTACTTCCTTTTGTCAGGAAACCTTATGCCAGAATGTACCTAACATCAGATTTTCTTTTCCTCATGGCTGAGCTATGCTACCTTGGCTTATTATTGTCAGCAGATGTTGTAAAGTACAAAAAGGCATGCAACGCCAGTGCTCTAGCCTTGCCATGCAAACAGATGGTCATGAGGCAAGGTAGCCAAGAGAGCAAGCCACGGGCATTAAGGACAAGTATCTCCAGCTGTGGGTGCAAAAACTTTCAGTTCCAAATTCGTGGTATATCATGGTCAGTATTTCCACAGTTCATATTTCTTTTAAAGAAAATAAACTACTGAATTACTTTGGTAGTTTTACAAACTAATTCTTGGCCTAGTTGCACTACCTGCAATGCAGTATTTTAATGATATTTTCCTTTAGCCAGGCTATCTACTAAAGTTTCTGCGAAACAAGCCAGCAGCTTTCTGCAGTCTGGCTGAAATTCAAGTGTACAGGTGACCTAGTTGCATGAACCTAGTCTACAGCTTGAAAAGTGTACAGAAGTGATACTTGATATAATACTACCAGATAACCCAACCGACCAAAGAGGCAGCAAGAGGCAGATATCTTTCAGGTTATTTTTAATGGCACTCAGAAAAGATTATGCTTTGATACGTTATATTACTTTTGAACGATGTTTCTAACAATTACCTTGGCTTCTCTAAGGGCTTTAGGAAGACAGCTAGCAGATATATTTACAGTCTTTCAGATAACAATACCCTTCTCTGAGTCGACTTTCTTGGCCTAACATTTGTCAAGTTCACAAAAGTCCAAACTGTGATTTGGCCTTTGTATTGCATGATCTTCCTGGTCTTCTTTCAAAACAGCTCATCCTGAATTTCATGTTTTCTTTTCTCAGGTCTCAATCTCTTTTCCTGCTTCAGCATTCTCTATTATTTTCTCACTGTGGATAAGCTATTGAAAAAAGAAGATTCAGCCTTTCCAGGAATTCATTTCTGCACAGGAATGTATTTCAGGAAATATTTTATTCGGGCTTTGCTTTATGTGTTAGATCTGAAACCAGCAGTCTGTGCTATTTCTATTTACTCTAATAATCATTGGGCTAGCATTACTTGGCAAGTTTGCAAAAGCCATGGCCAGATTATTTTTCCCTGCTTGTGTTATAATTAATTTATTTCATAATTTAAACAAACTGTCTAGTAAAAATGTTATAACCAAAGAGAACAGCTCTAAGAACCTAGAAAAGTACCTGAAAGAAGCAGATATACTGGTACACTGAAATTACATCGTAAGTGAATTGTTGCAAACAGTGAAACAGTTAAATCATTTAAATACCTAACTGCTGGCTATGCAGCAAATTAAGCTAGAAGTTCCAGTGTTACAGAGGTGAGGCTATCAAAGCAGTTCCTCCTCCAGAGAGGTGGTCTCCTCCCAGCCGTTGTGGCTCACAACGTTTCTGTTTACATTTTCTGATACTAAGAGAACTTTAGTTACCCGCAAGTTACCAAGTAGGGCTGGGTTGTTTGTTTCCCCAAAGAAGTGCAAGTTAGATATGCATTTTATCCATTTTTCAGTGTTGCTCAGATAGTACAATTGATCATCTGCATGTATTATCAGTCAGGTTTCAGCTATTTACAGAGGCTGATCAACCATATCATAGACAAATCAACCATTTTATTTACTTCTCTTGGTGTTTTGTTTCAGTTGCTGTGTTCTGAGTTATTTTGATTCTCTTTCTACTTTGAAAAACAGCATATGTTCTATAGTCCTCACACTAGCACTGCTTCTGCCACGAATGAATACTCTAAAAGATGAAGTAGATGAGTCTGAGCTCCCTTTGGTCCTCAGGGGTTTCAGAAGTGGAATCACAGAATCATTTGCTGGATGTTGCTTGAAGTGGGTACCCTACAGATGCCTCCAGAAACCACATTAGAGACCAGACCCACTAAGTAGCGCTCCCTTGTACGCAGGGAAACCTGTTAGCTACCTCATTTTAAATCTAGCCATTGTTTGGCATGTGAAGTTTTATCTTTGAGTTTCCAGGTTACAATACAAAGTTTAATGTCACAAAGAATCAGTTACCTCTCTTTGCAGGCATCATCCTTAGTGGGACCTATTTCCCACAGGTCGGTGTTGACTGGTGTAACTCATGTTTTTTGCCTTATAATTCTTTATTAATTGAGTCATGCAACAGCTACTTTATTTTTTAACATATAAACGCTATTAAGCTATTACTTAGGCCTAAAATTACCCAAGCATTTTCTATGTCATTTTTCAATATTGGTCTAACGTTAGTACTCTGCTTGTCTCTGAAGCTTCCTTATAAAGCAAAGATTATTATAGGTAACTCCTCGGCTGATTCCCTTAAAAACCTTACTTTCGAGTTATTTCTTTAAAATAATTAGTTTTAACAGTAGCTGTTTTCCATTCCAATAGTAACTGAGGAGAATATTAAGTACATTCAAATGTATTTTCAAATACATCAAACACAAACCAGAAATATTTGTCAGTTAGATCTGTGTTCTATATTGTTATTAGCCTGTCTACCTCTCTGATTTGTATTCAGCCAATGTCAGAGTTATTGTTTCTTATTCTTCTTAATAACACGTTTCTAGCAGTATCGGCATTAGAATTTTACTTGTTTTCATTTGCTTCCCGTACTCATTTCTGTGGTCTCCAGTGGCCTTGGCTTCTACAGTTTGAGCTCTGACATCAGCCGCAGCAGGTATAACTGGGGTAGGATGACAATATATCTGATTTCTCAGAATTGCGTGAACGCTGGCCTGAGAATTATAGAGCACCTGTGTTACACATCTCAGAGTCTGACCTGGGGCCAGCAGGTCTACTGTGAGGAGCAAAAGCACTTATGAAGCCCTGGTACAAGGGTGACTAACAAATCTTAAATATCAGAGCAAGAGACAAATTAATGAAGGGAGAAACTAAGAAAAAATGTTATACATTTCAGGTTAAAAAACGCAGAATAGAGGGCACCAGAGCTTGGTCCCACAGTAAAGAGAAAGTGATATGAATTATTTTCTTTCGTATCCTCTGTGCCCCAGTAGAAACATAGAAAGCATACTGAGCCAATATTAGGATGAAGACACAGCGTGAAGTTGACAGTTGGCTGTTTATTTCACCCTTTTTTTTTTTTACACACTTGGAGCCAGATTACATGGCTCAGCTGGGGCACACAAACATTTTTTAATCATTTTTTCCAGAAAGGAAGCTGATTTCACAGGATCCAGGGCAGGCCAGACAGTGAAGTACAGAGAATCAGGTACCGGGAAGTGTTAGAGAGATCTCATCATGAAAGCTCTGACAAAAAAGCTTCCTTTAGATATCGAACAAATAGTATTGCTATTGCTTGATCTATGTAGGCTGTACTCAGTTTAATGGTTGCTACTACAACATAAAAGTATTGTATATTTAATCTCGCTCGTCTATGCTAGTAGTAAAACGGCTGATTCCTTGCTGGACACACCATATTTCTTGGAGACCTCAGGTTTACCTTTTCTGGCATGTTTTTCACCTCAAAGTCACACAACACCAACAGTAATAAGGATCTAGTTCTGATCAGAATCTACAATAATGCCCATAATTGAAACATCATATAGATTAAAGGGCTAATTTCTGCCTTACAGGGGAAAAAAGACAAACATGAATGATGGAAAAAGTATGCAAAGTTAAGAAAAATTAATGCATATCTTATATTAGCAGACTACACTCCCTAAGGAAGATACTAATGTCCTTTGCCTTATACCTAGATATCCTTGTATTCTAATAGCTCCCTAACTGGTAGGAAGGACTCCATTTTTATCATATAAACAACCTGAAAAAGCCACAAAGTTTTCACCTTCCTTTACATTAAGAGTCTATAAGTCTTTTTTTCAATTACAAAAGAAACATGAGCTACGTGGGATGGTGGGTACATCTCTAAGACGCTGCTGGGGATGATGAAATAAACCTGATACTGAAAATGATGAAAAACACTGAGAGAGGCAATCCTCTGCAGATCAATTCCACAGTATCAGAAAAACATGAAATAGCCCTGTTTTTGCCCAGCAAGTGTTTAACTAACAGTGGGTACAGAAAAGTAAGAGAGATGTCTAGAGATAAACATATCAGACAAGAATGATTCAGGAACACGTGCTCCTGGTGTCCAAAGAAATTCCTGTACTTTGTAGCCCTATAGTTATGGACTGGTCTTGTCATTACATTTGTTTTTGATGTTATTGACTAGCCTTGCAGTACTTTAAAGACTTTTGCAGACATCTTAATTTTTGTTTTGTCCATGGATAGACTGATGAAGGTGAGGGGATGAACATCACAGCAGCAAAACAGGAACTAAACACCAGTAGTGACTGCGTTTCCTGTGTTCGTGTCTTGCACTCCAGTAACCATGTGCAAGGCCTCCCTGACGCAGCAGAACCAAAAGACAAGTGGATTTGGGCCAAATACAGCCTTTCAGCTGCTTCTAAAGTTCTGAATCCCCAGCCATTGGGTTTGCAGACTTCCATAAATTAGTCGTACTTTATCCTTCATCATAGTTACACAGCCACAGCTTCAGGGGTAGAATATCTTTCCTGACTAAGGCTGATGGTGTTTCCAGAAAGGGGACACTCCATGGCTTATTTCACTTTCTTTCTAGCTCAGAAAATGATAATATAGGTGTAAAAAGATCATTTAAATAGAGTAGGGCTCTGAGGTAGCCAGAGGGGAACTAGGAACTAAAAGAACACATGTGAAATTGGAACGACCACGAGAGAAAGATCTTGGCCTCAGCTGGCATCTTTTTGCCAACTGGCCCAAAAGACCTGAGTCTGGCTTAACCAGCCAAACTGTGAGGGAAAAATTTCATTTAAATAATATAAGTTATATCCAAGTTAAAGAAAATAGGGATGCGTTGGGTCACGAGATGCAATGTTCTCACTGTGACCTGATCACACGGTCCCTTCTTGGATTTACCTTGGCAGAGGCTGATAAAAAAAGAGAGACCACAATACAAATAAATTGGAAAATGTTCCCAGCTGGGTTTTGCATTCACAGCAAGATGTAGCCATATAAATGCAGTAAACCTTGGTTTAGGGTTACTGTTACACTTTGGAGAAGACCAGGCAAGCCTGAATACTACCAGCAATTGTGTGCTGTAGTGTGCGCTAAATGTATCCACCTTCCATGAGCGTAAAACATAGGAGAGTCATCCTTGGTCTCCTTTAGGATAAATGTATTTGGGATACACCAGATGATGAGCTCTGGCCTGAGGATATGCTAACTGAAGAGGGCATGGAAAGCTTGCCTGACAGCACTGGCAACTATCTACCACCTCAATAGCAAAATATACTAATGACGTTTGACCTATACAGTGAATATTGAAATAAATACTCAAGTTATAAAAGCAGGTCATAAAATTTTCCAGTCTAATCCAGTTCATTGGGAAGAGGAAGATGGTAGCTCTGGTTTGGCTTTGTTATTACTTTGTTACTTTTGTTACCTATTCCACATTCCTTTTTCTTCCTTGTCATTGATCTTGCACTTTCCTGCACCGGTAGAAGTAATACATGATGTACACTTCCTTAATATTTTTTGAAAATTTGTTTCCATTGATATTAGTTTAAATTATTTCTCTGGAACTACTTGTCAGTTGCTGTTGTAACTTCTTAAATAGCTCAAAAAGGCATTTTTTCCTAAATAATCCCTTTAACTATACTTCAGTATGAGGTACTCAGTATTAAGATGATGAAATATATAAAATTAAATAGACTCAAATGGTATTCAATATTATTATTACTGATGTTTCAATCACTAATAAACAGTTGAGTTGCTAGTTTGACCCACAGTCTAACATTCAGCTCATCAGAAATAATTCAGTTTAACCACAGTTTAATGCTACTTTGGTTCAGAGATCTTGGTGGAATTCTTTTCTTCCCGTCACAAATTGATGGAAAGTTATCTTATATCAAATTAACTGCTTATTCCTTTTATAAAGTTCTGTTGCTTGTCTCCCATCTAGATGGCTTTTCTATGACTTAAATAATTCAAAAGCAACATTTAAAAATTATCTTTAAAGAGTGAACGTTCTTCTTCAGTCTTAAGTTTGCTTTTTCAGAACCAAATCTGACAAACCTGCAAATTTCCATGCGTTACTCTGAAGTATAGCATGTTTTTGATACTGAGCTACAAAACTTGCTAAAAATGTTTATAGTTAATTTTATTTGAAAGGCTTGAAAGTCACTAAGGTTCCTTCATCTCCATAGCCACAACCAGCATTGTTAAAGAGACTCAAACAGGAAACTTCCTGGTGCTTAGAATAATTGCCAGGTTGGTCACAAATGTCCCTTAAAAGTAGCTCTGTACAGTTCTTTCTTGGGAGCATGCAGGTCATTCGTGTACATGCCCATATTCAACCATGCACTTAATAGACACTTGGGAATGTGGGTTCAGCTCTGAATTTACTGAATATGAATTTTTCTCTGTGATCTGGGCAATTCAGGGAAGTTTTGGTAGATCACACCAGCTAATGATCAGTTAGAAAGATCAACAAATGCATCATTTAAGTTATAACCTGTTACTGAAATCTGTAAAGTGCTCTCCCTTCCCCAGCTTTCCAACCAGGGTAAAACTTTCTCCAAATCATTCTTAGCCATCACATGTACCCTCTAGTTTGTGTGAGGCTATATTAATCTTTATCGTAATAAGGACTGGATGCTATAACAGTGTCGTTACTATGACACATCACATTGCTAAGAAATGTGCTGGCATTGAGCTCCTCCCCGTCAGAGACTATGGCATATTTTACAGTTAGCACGTCTGCTCTTGCCTCTCAGAAAGTATAGACACCTACATGAATAAGGAGGTGCAGAAAAGCTGTCTCTGTATGCTACCACTTGGCTTTCTTACCTGACAGAAGAAACAATATCGAACTAAGAATGTTAAAGATTTTTTTCCTTGTAGCAGTTGGAAAATTTAATTCCTTTAAATACCATTTTTGTTCACTGCTAAACTACAAGCTAGGCCTGTTCCCTGAAGATATTTGTTCATCCCCCCACTGCAGGAGGATTAAACTATTTCTCAGTGCAGTGAGCCGATTCATTTTGTTCAGCCAGTGCAGCTCCTTTCTGGGCAGAGAGCATTACAGATTTACAGTTTTCATTACCTAAGGCTAAAACTGTTAATGAGGTTTATATTGGTGGGGTTGAGGGAAGGCGCTGCTCTGCTCGTACAGCTGGGTTGGAATAACCCTTCTGGAGAAGATGCTGGACATCATTACAGACCTGCACACACTCACGCACTATAAATGATTACTATGCTGTGCTCAATATCAGTACTTCCATCCTTCTTCACAAGCCATGATGCAAAAGCAGCAATTTTTATTACAACTACACATTTTTGTCCTGATTAGTCTGATTATTTTCCCTAGGAGCCAGTTCTAGACCAGTACTTAAAAGGAATAAATGCACGTCACCTCAAACCTGAGGTCCTGAAAGCCCCTGCCTTACTGCTGTCCTGAGGGCTTTTGACTTCAAAATTGCCCTGGCACGTACTGCTGTGTGTCTGCACACTTTCAGAATTACCCCAGTCTTCACAGCTCTGTTCAGAACCTCTTGGATGTTGCAGTAAGCCCAGTGTGGACCTCCATCCTATAGGCACTCTAGCATGCTCTCACAGGACTAGCATCCCTTCAGACTGTAGCGATGACTGCTCTCTTCTTCTTGAGTTACCTGGGGAGAAGGTATGAATCCCTTTTATATAGCAATCAAACACCTCCTGTGTTGACTGAAGTGAGACCCCTTCCCAGCCTGAGAGGATCTGAACTGCTCTCTCCGCCCTCCAGGAGAGCTCTCTAACCAAAAGGCTCTGAACTAAGCTCAGTGAGAAGCATTCAACATCTTTCCTGCTGAAATAGTGCCACTGTGGGAAAATAACTCACAGAGCTGAAGTGGGAAGTATGAGAAGCATGCATATGTGCTAAAACTGTTCCTCTGGATCTCCAAGGAGTTTGTTCTTGAGGCTCTGCGAATCTCAGCTTCACCTCCCCAGAGCTCAGCTGTTGCAGAATGGGAGCTCCTCCAGACTTCAGACCACTCTGGATCTCAGAAAAACTCAGCCAGCTTCTTCTGAGCTGAAGATGAATGCGTTCCATTGAAAGAGCGGGACAGACTCCTTTGCACACAGTGCTCAAAGGATGAGCATGCTTGGAGCCCTCATCATTTTATAGCTGAAGGTCCTAGTCACCTTTGGGGTCACAGGCTCCCCCTCCTGTGCGTTGGCTTTGAGGTAGTCATCGTGAGTAAAGATCAGTATATTCACAGAGATCCACAGCAGTGGGTTAAAGATGCTCGGTATTTATGGCAAAAAGGTGCCTGAAAGCATATTACCTTAAATGCTCCTTCTGAGGAGCACACAAGAGCTCATTGGAGCTAAAGACCAGCATTGTTCAGTATTTGCACTGAAGGGAATCTAAAAGCATTTAGTAAATTGATTAAAAGAACTCAAAGAAACAGCAAGCTACCAGCATGGGGGCACTGCAAGGAATAGCAGACAGGGCAAGGAGCACTTCTGAATCCAGATTTCCTTTTCTTACACATCTTCAGCCTTAAACTCATGTACGCCTGGAAAGTCTGTCTTAGACAGACTTCAAGCTGTAAAGGGTTTTTCAGGCTGTTGTTATTTTAGTCTGGCAGGTCACCTACTCAGAGAATTCAGGAGAACACAAAACACCGAAAAACTTTATCAACTATTTGCCTTTTTTTAGTAAGGGGGTCCTATGCTATTGGGCCTAACAAACAGACTGATTTGTGTGAGTTAGGTACACAATAAATGTACTAATGTAAGATACTGGATTGAAATGCTCTGAAGCGAATTTTGCTTCAAAAGATATAATAGCCCAGCTGTGATCATGAAGAAAACATGGTTAGATTTTAAAGCCTAACAGATATGGTATCCAAGTTTCTTCAGTTCAGCTCTTTAAAAATTACGTTTTAACAACACATTAAAAAACCCACAAAAATACTCTGGGGCACAAAATAGAAACAGATGTTTTATAGGAGATAGAATATTTTTAAAATCTCTGTAAAGGTAAGTTTTCTATAGCCAAAGCGTCACATTGTGCATGATTCTGTTGACGTTACCATGGAAATAATTTATCATTATTTGTCAGACAAAAAATCAGATAGAATGTCACTGGAGTTGCACAGCAGGGGAGAGTGATGCTGACTAACAGCTGATACGACCAGGGTACATACTTTAAGGTAAGGGTTGATACCACCTTGGTGTGACTCGCACTGAATACTTCATCTGTCTTTTTAATAATGTTTTTTCTCTCCTTGATAATCAAAATAAATTCACTGAACTGTCATTTTTATTCAAAGAATAAGCTTGTGTTTGCTTTATAGAAACTCATATCTGGATTAATTTACAAATTTCCCTTGGGTTACACTTTGAAATGAACATTTAATGAAGATAAATATGTTTGTCCAACCAGAAGAAACATTTTAATTGCTGTATCTCTGATATTACCATTTTCCAGAGGTATTCTAAGTACATCAAGAGTGCTGGGAATGTAGCAGACACTTGTATTTCATGCAAAGGTAGAAGATTAAAAATGACAGGGTTGGATGGAAAAGTTCTAAGTGTCTGGTTAACCAATCCCATTTGAAGTTAGTGCAAATACGTCTTTTGGCTTCAATAAGTTTTGGCTGAGGCCTTCAGTGGGAATGTGATACCATACACTTGCCCCTGTGTCTGTATATATCCAACTGCCAACAGAGTGAAGCACCTGAGCTGTGAAAGAACCAAAAGTGTGTCGTGATCAGTTCAGAGAGTGTGTGTGTATGTTTGCATTTCTGCGTATTTTTACATGTATGCACGCATGGAAAGAGCATGGGAAGCAAATAAGTAGAGCAGACATACAGCACAGGCTCTTATTTTGACTAGATGAGTTGCACTATGGAGATAACTTAAATACCGTGTTGTGTGTCAAAGGGTTAAAAGTTACTATTGCAATGAGTGGATTCACTCCTGGGTAAAGAGTGAAATGACAAGGTTCTATGTGCTGAAGCAAAAGAATAAGAGCCCAAAAACTTGTGACTTGATTTTCAAAGTACATAGCTTCATGATACAGAGATCCTACAGAAACTTAACAAGCACAATGCAAAAGGTGAGTTCTTTAAAATTCCTAAGTTCTACAGAAGAATAAAAATAAGGAAAATAAGGTCTCTTTAATATAGAAACTACCTTATGCACAGCCCTAAAATATGAAATGTGGCAATTCTGAATACTTAATTAAGATATGGAGGTACAGAATAAATTGAAAATATTAAGAAGGTTCATACTGAAAATACACAGCTAAAAATGGATAAGGGAGAACAACGCAGATACCCTATAGGATAACCAGCTTGTAAATGATAATTCTGAAAGCGCTGACTATGGCAGGGAACGAAACAAACAAAACAATGGTAGTCACCACTGAACACCTTGCAACCCAGTATCGTCTGGAGAACTACACCGTAGGGACAGTAGCACAGAAGTGGGGATAAAGGGTGTTGGGGTTCTGCTGAATAGCTTAGTCTTGGAAGAGCATGCAACACAGACAGAGATCAGTGGAAGAGATTGAAAAGGGGGTAATAAGGACAGGTACTACTGGCAGAGGTTGAATATTGTTAATATAAAGGTCCGTAAGGTTAGGAAAAAAGCCTTAATTTGATTTAATGCAGGAAAAGAATTGCTAATAGACTCATCCAAAGATGTATTTTCTATCCCTAACTTTGATTCAGATCATGTTGGGCATCACTTAACATGAGGCTTAACAATACAGCATTTCTGGTGCCCTCTTGGTCTGTCTTCGCCAATACGTTTGTTACTGTAATCCATTGTGCTTTGCTCATTTCGTATCTGAATAAGGTTTCAAATTATTGCTAAGCTAGATATTAGGAAGAAATATGCCTTGCTACTTAAAGTCTGAGCCTGAATCAATAACCTTTTCATGCAGACTTGATTTCTATTATGGGGGAGGGACTTTTTCAACATGCTGGTAATCAGAGGAAGAGTCTGTACTGAGCAGAGTGTACTACAATAATGCTGAGAAGAGACATCCTCTGACATCCCATGTGAAATGTTTCAGCCATTTAATTCTCATTGCTAATTCCTCTGTCAATTCACATCAAACACATGGGAAGAACAGTAACACAAGTAGTAAGCCTTATTTTCAGATAGAAGTCTTAGAATCTCCATGTTCTGCTTGGGAGAATCCTCCTAAACTATATATAATTGCAGACAAATTGAAAGTCACAGAAGTGAAGCCAGGCCTGACTCTGAGGACTAGTTTATCTGGCCAGTAGCAAGAACACCCGGGAAAAGATGTAGAAGGCTGCATGTTACTCTCCCTCACTCTTCCTCATCACAAATGTGTATGTACACACATGCATAGATGTAGATAGTTTATTATATACCTTTTTTAATTCAGAGATATACCGAGAAATAGAAGATGTTTACACAGTCTTCCAATGTCCTCTTTACTTTTATTTGTACAAAATTTTTAGGCTGATAAAATATCTGCTCCACATAGCCACACACAAATTTCTGATCTAACTTTACTTCTTACCAAGGGTTTTCTTCCTCTCCACTCCAGCTGTGAATGTAGGCTGGAACAGCCCGTCTTTCTTTCTCCCAGCATCTTCCTAATTTTATCACTTTTCTATTCATGAAAAGAGAATGACTCTATAGCCTCATGGTTAGTTCTCTTCCCTGGAAACAGCAGGATCCTGTCCCCGCACTAAGGAGCATTTCATCATTTACAGTGAGACAACATTAGCAGGCCATATTGAGAAAGTCCCATCAAAGCACGACCCTGATTTGGGCAGCCTCTGCAAAGGTTGTTTCAAACCCCCATCCAAATCAGGGACAGTACTAACTGGAAATCAAGTGTTCCTCCTCTCAGGGAGGATAGCACACACAAGAGGTGCTATAAATGAATCCCTGCCCTACCTCACTGCTTTGGGTTTGGTGAGTGATTTACAAAAAGCGATGTTTTCTTTGCTTCGTATTTTAGCGTCAAAGTCCTTTGTGCAGTCAGTTCATGTTACCTCAAAAAAGAAGTAGACAATTGAAGAGCTGTGAAAAGAGCAGTGTCCTTTTAACTTTTTTTTTCCTAAAATGAAAGATGGTGCCAGACAGTAAAAAACACTACAGGAATCTGTGGAAATCCAGGCAGTACTTGGCTACCAGGGGGAAATTTCACCTTCTGCTGTTACCCCAGAACCTGCACTGCAGTAGGAGGGCAGGGTTTCCTTGGAGCTGTGTCAGCAGAACATGAGGGTAACAAACCAACAGGACCCCAAAAGCTCAAACCACCACTTGGGAATAGCTCTCATCTCTGTCCAGCCTGTGGAAACGAAAGATCCCGCATGTTTCCAGCATGGGAAAACTGCTTCATCCCATTAGAACAGAGATGGCAAGGTTTCTCTAAGAAAATTTTTAAATGATTTTAGCCTATTTCTCTCCTGTTTTTTTTTTTTAACTTTACATTCCTAGCTCCACAGCTCAGCCATGAGCTAGAGGTCTAAATGACAGGATATAAGCCTAAAATCCCATATGTCTTTTCTAATTTCCACCACTCACTGTGCAAACCAGAGCTATTTGTTCCAGCATCATTACGAAAAAAGAAACATACTCCTTCTACACGCTAACTGCACCTCTGTGAAAGCTCTTAAATCCAGCTCTCTGATGGAAAAAGAGTTTCATTAATTGCAACACGCATCTTTGACATTGTCACTGGAACAAAGCTCCTGCTTTCTGAGCTGCCAACAAGTCATCAATTTGCTCATGAACCATCGCCCTGTCTGTATCTGCTCCTTCAGCAGTCTGCACCTTTGTGCTTTCACTGAAATCCACTACTGCCGTACATGCACTGAGTCATAATGATTATTTCCTCTCTTAAATTGTTTCTTCTGTCTCTGTCTGCCCCTGTTAAATGGAGGGAATGCAAATGACAAAACATAGTCACTCATTGAAAGAGTGGAAAAACAGCACTATATTGCACCTTGTTGTATTTCTCATGCAAAACATTAATGTAACCCAGAATGACCATGACTTCAGCCAGGCCTCACCTACCATAAACCTGGCTGTTTTAATTGAAATACGGTAGGTGTTCATTCTGGGACAGACCCTGAGCTGCTATAATTTAGTCCAAAACATCTTTGTTTGAAACCATACCCTTCACAGTTCTTTTTCTTTCTTCATCTCATCATGTTAACCATTTTAAATGGAAAGGCCACTAAGTCAATGAACCATGTAAAAAAACACTTTGAAGTCTGAAAAAGAAATGGATAATACATTGTGTCCTTGTCCTGTGGGGAGCAGAGCAGCCATATCAAACTATATGGAAGAATGACACCAGTGAAAAGAATGACATATCACAGCCTTATGGAAAAGTAAAAAATACAACTGCAATATTTTTGTAAACAGCAGAGGCAGGTTTCCCCTGATAAAAATTTAAATTCACATAGAAAAATTGTATTCCATCTTTCCAAGTAGAAAGTATGGCAAAGTTATAAAATATCTTTTCTTCCTCAGGTATTTTAATGCCATCTGTATTATTACCCCCCCTCCCCCCAAAAAAAGACTGTTTAGTGTAGAAAATATCAAAATTTCAGGGAACATCATGTCTGAAAAACAACACTTTCCCCTTGAGAATACCTCTATGTGAAAAAATCAGGCTTCTTGACACCTCAAGTCCTGCCTTGCAGCTCCAGAACGTTTTGCTCTGTGGCAATGTGTGATGTAAAATTCTCCAGGATTCAACTTAAAGATTGAAAGCATCTGTATGTATTTCACTTCCAGAAGTCCTAATAAACGTTTAGAGAATAGCAAAAGGTTGGTTCTGGTTCCTTCCCAGAATTTAGGTTCAGTCTGTCATGTCTTTTTCCTGTGTCAAATCTCACACCTCAATATTGAGATGTGCTTTAATCAGTGAATGATGTAGGAAGTAACAATTGTAGCGGGTGGGATTGAAAATAGCCAATATAATGCTATTTTGTGTACGTAGAGTCAATTTTGCTTAGAAGAGGTCATGCACTGCATTTGCTCTCTTTCTTACACTTCCTATATCCATACAAAGAGATATAAATTTAATCAGACCCTTGATTACTGTGGATGGGACACCAAAAGAAATATATATGAGATGCTAAGAAACAAATTGAGTTATAATTGTGACAGGCAGAGACAGTGTGTCACAGATACTGAATTTCTCAGGACAGAAGCTAAGAAGCAGTCAGAAACGAGTTTCACTTGGATTCTTCAGTAACAAAAACATTTAAATATAATCAACTGGATGTTAATAACACTAACTTTGGGAAAACAAAAATGCAATAAAAAGGGTGGCTGAGCACACCCAAGGTGAGAACTGCAGTCTAAAAAACCATCAAGCAAATTATGGGAATCCCCTCTGCCTTCTGATTGAAAGCTTGGCCAGCAAGCTCAGGAACAAGGATGTAGCCATTCCCTATATAAGGTATATCATATTATTACTCTCTTATAGTTAATCTGTCAATAATTTAATGTATCCCATATGACTGGAACAATCTGGGGTCTTACTTTTTACTACTGCCTGGCTACCTAAAATTGCCTATGTGAGAAACCGTTCCAACACCATCACCATCTCCTGAGCCAAACTCTGCTTACACTTTGCATTTGTTTGTCACACCTCAGAAAGTCAGCTTAGGCTCTCCCCCAAATCCCATCTGCTGTACAGCAGGCAACATCAAGACCCTCCTCAGAAGATGCAGGGCCACCATGTCTACTGGGGACTAATAATTCTGACACAGGTTGGAGGGCAGCTTGAAAACAGACTGCCCAAATGGAGTGGCCAGCACAAGTGACCTACATGGAGGAGAAGTTTGTCCCTGACCCATCTGACAGTGTGGGCTGAGCACTGGGCTTCCCACTAGCATTTCCAGACTGGCCAGGAAATAGTGGTGAATTTGATTTAAAAGCTAGCAGCAAAGCTGCTCCTGCACAAAAGCATAGCTGCAGCTACTGATTTGACTGAACTAAGACTAAAATCAAAATAGCACTCAAACACACAGTATGAGCATTTTGGGCACCTATATTCAAGAAGTTGATTCAAATGAGAGCCCTAGGTATCCTGGTCAGCCTCTCTGGTATCTGAGACAGGTCTTGATGTCTTCTACTAAAATATTACTGAAGTCTTCTAGTTCTTCTGTTTCACAAGCTAAGCGGTACCTGAGAAAAACTTCTGCAAACTATCCTCTGTGCCCATGTGATATTCACAGATAGACATCCTTACATCTCAGTGCTATCATCCTATAACACAGTAATACAATATTTCTACTGGTAGTGAAAGACCACACGTTTTTCAAGGTGACAAGACCTCAGAACTGAGGCTTTTCAAGTTTTCTTTTTCTGAATCTTTCCTGACCTGCTTAGAGCTGTATTTTCACTTGGTTCAGCAATTTTTTTTCTGCCCGGGTAGCTACGCATAATTTGTTTTACTTCTGCTTATCTCTGTATGGTAAAACTATAACTTTGATACACATAGTAGTAACAAGTAGTTATTCTGTGTAGGATGAGGTATTCATGACTCTAACATAATGATGTAGTATAAAGAAACACAGGCTGGTTTGATAGTGGAGGCTACCTGTACCCTGTGTAGGGACACAGGATGCAGTGTAGAGGAACACTGGCATGGGATGACGAGAGATGTGGCACAGACTGGCACTGGAGATCCCAAGGCTGTAAATGACTCACCAATAGTCAGTTAAAGAACTGCAGACCTGGAGCTAGACAGCATCCATTTTAAGAGTAACAAAGTGAACAAAGAAATGCTATCTAATATATGTAAAACGGAGCATGTATATTAAAAACAGAGATATCATGGCATTGCAGACAATAGAAGAAAGACTAAGGTATGCTAACCTATTAGCAAACACAAAAATCACCCCAGGTGGATTTCAGAGTGAGGAAAAAAGAAAACATTAACATGACATCATTGTTCTCCCAAAAAAGGACTCATGACGCTGATGCCTCACGGCCCCATACATGCACTGCACTAAAGCCATCGACCTTAGGCTCCAGAGGTAGTGCAAGGTTGAGCATAACAGCAGGAAAAGGGGTAGATACTACGAAATGCGTGGATCACAATTTTTATTGTATTATTGTTATAGAGACTTTTCTGGACAGTAATATTTGTTTCTTTTTCTTTCTGTTTTTGTAACAACTAGATTTGAACTAATAATTATTCTTGGATGAGATAGATAAGATTTCAAACATATTAACAACAAAATCTTGGCTTTACATGCAAGATGGTTCCCTTTTTTTCGCCTATAAAAGGACTTTGCCTGTAACAATGCTCTTATGCTCTTTCCCTAAATTAGCATGCTGACTGCTGTGAATTCCACATTTATTTCATATATGCCAACAGGTACTTCCATTTCAGTACGATTTTAATACCAGTATCCCCATCCATCCAATTGGTACAAGTCATATTTGCAAGATATATACTATTTATGATTTCTGAATTGAAATTTTCTTTTCCCTTTCCTATAGGACATCTGCAGTGATACTGCCAAAAATTAATTGCCACGGCACAGTTCTGCATCTCCTTTGCAGCTTATTCTCTTATTGCATTTTAAGGAAAGAAGAAAAGCAGTCAGGATACAGTATAATTATTCTGCCTTCCAGGAGGTCTGTGTATCTAATAAACTTGCCCTCATAAAGCTGGAAAAGGCAAAAGCCAGGCTAATATTGCTACTTTGATTTGCCAGTAACCATATTTCAACCAATAACCCAGAAATTAGAACAGCTTCCTTGAGAAAGAAAAAAAGCAGTTCAGCAAAGGGAATTCGGCTAATTTTAAAATGAAATTAACTTAATCAACTTATTTTCATGCTTTCAGTCAGCTCTTCAGTAAAACTTCCCAGGGCACAAGAACCCATCAATATTTAGAAAACAAAAGAAACAAAGCACGGTAACTTTTTTTAGTAAAACAACACCTCCCTGACTATGTACACACAGGTAGACACTGAAGAACTTCTTTTTCTAGATAACTTGGTTATTTCAACGTGTTTTATCAGACTGGATGCCTTCTGTAAGAACTCTTACTTGACAGAAGTATGAATTAGAGAATGAAATAACATTACCATTCCTGCGAAAGGAATGAAATCTTTCTACTACTGTAAGCAGAACCAGGAGACTAACCTCCTACTGGGAACAAACCTGTCTATTGCTTAATATGCTTCATTCTGGTCGAGTTGTATGCAGAGAGGTTCTGTGTCATTAGCTAACACAAATCCAGGTTCAAAGAGATCTTTGAAGTGACAAACCGAAAATGACACGGGGTGGAAAAACAAACTGTGTACCCAGTAAGGCAGAGTTCTTTTTAATGATGAGTGTAACTGGAACACACAATGGAACAGGAGTATTAGCTTTAAGGTCCGTTGTACAAACGACATTCGATGAGTAGGTATGAGTTAATGAATGATATAAGCAGGGGAAGATCAAAGGGTGCTAAATTCTGATGACAGGACTCCTGATTCAGAGGGACGCTTAGGCCCATGACTTCGGCTGTTAAGGCTCTCAGTTGGTACAGACTGTTGTAGCTCATGTATAAGGAATAGTATAAACCATCATCGTGTGCCCACAGTTAGAAAATATTTGTAGTACTAACAAAAAAAGTATAATTGTTATTCATGTTTCTTAATGATAGCATATTGGGTGTGATCAACATAAACAGCCCTTTGCTTCCTCATCAGCAAGTAAAAATCTTAATCAAAAGCATCAAATAGCATTGATACTGCTAAACTGAGAGTACAAGCACTGTGTACTACTTAGGAAGCATTTACAGATATCTGAACTCCAAAATTGTATTTCCTTCCCATAGTTCATATAGTATGTAAACAAAATGAACCAAGACTATAATAATTGAGCCTTTCTGAGATCACTGAAAAGATTTTAATCTGTTAAAGGGAGGACCAGTTAATTGATCATTCTCCAATTAAAAGAATGATCACATGGCAAAGCTCTCAAATAAGTTTGTGCAATTTCTACTAAACCTACTTAAACAGAGGGCTAGACAGCTGC